>NC_062214.1:73457237-73760267 GCF_902686445.1 Sciurus carolinensis
GTGTGGCGCGTTTGTCCCTGTGTCCTGGGGCAGCCGAGCGTGATGGCACTGAGGGTCTCCCGGAGACCCGTGGATGTGGGCCCGCGTGATGGGGGACGTTGCCGTGTTGAGCTGCAGTAGTTGGTTTGGCAGAGTGGCGTGTCCCAGGGGACCCGGGGCGTACCTGGGGAGCGTGAACTCCCTGGCCATTCCATGGCAGGTGAGGCGCTGTCCCGCGCTTGGCCATGTTGGGGCACTAGGGCTGCTTCCTGGACTTCGGGGCAGACGTAGTCCTGGGTCGCGCTGGACCTCGGTCCCGCTCCACCTGGGCTTGTCAGGCTTCCTGTTGACGGCAGGCGTCATGGTCGCGTTGGGCCTCTGAGTGTGTGCCGGTGACCGTTCCTCGGGGTCCTGTCTCGGGGCTGACATCTCTGGAAGCCTAAGGGCCGCTTTAGTCCTGAGCTGGGGCAGGGACCCCGTGATGGCCGCGACTTCCCGCGGTGCCACCCAGTCGGTAGAGAGAAGGGGGCAAGGCCGAGGAGAGCAGCGCGAGCGTGGATTTTCCTGACGTGCACGTGTGTTCTTCGTCCCTGTTTCTACGCTTGCCAGGGCGCCATGCCGCGGGAGGTTCCCGGGCGAGCTCGGGCTGTGGTGGCGGTGTGAAGAAGAGCAAGGAGGACAGCCCGTCCCCGGCCGCGCGCGTCTCCTCTTGCTGAACCTGGCGCTGCATGGCCTCCCATGGTAAGCTCCTCCTGGCCCCCAGTGAGCCACGCTGGTCACTTTGCAGGTGAGGCTGCCAAGCGTGGATCGATGATGACTCCCACAAAAACATTCCTTGGAAGCTGAACAAAATGAGTGAAAACTCTATACCGTCGTCCTCATCGAACTGAGGTCCACCACGTTGTGCGAGAAGGGCGCAGGCAGGCGGGTGGTGGAGGGGTCAACCTGGCCACATGGTTGAGTGGGGGCTCGGGGGAAATGGGCGTGGCCAGCGGGGGGAGGGTTTTGTGGTCCGAGGCGCAGCCTGTGGTTGCTTGGGCGTGGAGCCCCGTCAGCGCCGGGGCCCCTGGTGCGTGCCCCAGCCGTCGGGTGGCAGGAGAAGGCTTTGGCCTTGTAGGGCGCTTCTGGTCACGGCACCTGAGCACTCTGCTTTTGTGGGCGTACCAGCCTGAGGACCGTGGCGGGCCCGACGGGCACTTGCTCCTCTTTCTGCACAGGAGGTGGTTGTCTGGACGTGTGGCTCCCCATGGCGGGGTTCTAGGTGTCGGGGAGACGCTCGAGGGACCGTAGGCACGGGGTCAAGGCAGGCAGTGGCCAAAGAGAAACAGAAGCGCTAAGGCTCGGGCCCCATAGTTGGCGTTGCCAACGGGAGCGCCACCTTGGCCTTTGCCTGGAGTTGCCGCAGAGGTAGCCCGTGGACTCCCGCGCCCTGTGGGCGGGAGCAGGGCCTCGGGGGCGGCAAAATGTCTCCGAGGTGAGGAGGACAGAAGGCTGGGTGGGACGGCGGACCATTGAAGAAACTGGAAGCAGGGAGACAGAGTCCCACCAATCACGGGTGGGCTGTCGCCGGGCCGCACAGTTGGTGCTGAACCCTGTGACAGATTGTCTTCCCCCTGCCCTTGAGTGGAGAATACTGGTCGGGCCCTGTGTGTCGGTCTGGGTGTCGACTTCGTGGGAAGCGGGGAGCCAAGGCCCTCAGGTGGCCTCTGGGGTAGGTGACGTGGATGTGGACAGTGGCGAATCCTCCTGAGGATCTGTGGTTGTGGGTCCTCGTGACGAGTTGTGGTGTCGGAGGGAGTGATGCCGAGGGAGCTGGCACGCGAGTGGAACACAGATGGGTGGACACGTGCCAGTAGTGGGTGGAGGAAGATCTCCGCTGGGAGGGGTAAGAGTGGCGCGGTTGTCCCTGCGTCCTGGGGCAGCCGAGCGTGATGGCACTGAGGGTCTCCCGGAGACCCGTGGATAGGGGCCGGCGTGGTGGGGAAACTTTCCGTGTTGAGCTTCGGAAGTGTGTTTGGCAGAGTGGGGCGTCCCACGGGAGCTGGGGCGTACCTGGGGAGCCAAGACCCCCTGGCCATCCCGAGCAGGTGAGGCGCTGTCCCGCGGGTGGCCATGTTGGTGCACTAGGGCGGGTTCCTGGACTTCGTGGGAAACGTCCTGGTTCCCGCTCGACCTGGGTCCCGCTCGACCTGGGCTTGTCAGCCTTCCTGTGGACGAAAGGCCTCATGGTCGCGGTGGGCCTCTGAGTGTGTGCCGGTGACCATTCCTCGGGGTCCTGTGTCGGGACTGACGTCTCTGGAAGCCTAAGGGCCGCTTTAGTCCTGAGCTGGGGCAGGGACCCCGTGATGGCCGCGACTTCCCCGCGGTGCCACCCAGTCGGTAGAGAGAAGAGGGCAAGGCCGAGGAGAGCAGCGCGAGCGTGGATTTTCCTGACGTGCACGTGTGTTCTTCGTCCCCGTTTCTACGCTTGCCAGGTCGCCATGCCGCGGGAGGTTCCCGGGCCAGCTCCGGCTGTGGTGGCGGTGTGACGAAGAGCAAGGACGACAGCCCGTCCCCGGCCGCGCGCGTCTCCTCTTGCTGAACCTGGCGCTGCGTGGCCTCCCATGGTAAGCTCCTCCTGGCCCCCAGTGAGCCACGCTGGTCACTTTGCAGGTGAGGCTGCCAAGCGTGGATCGATGATGACTCCCACAAAAACATTCCTTGGAAGCTGAACAAAATGAGTGAAAACTCTATACCGTCGTCCTCATCGAACTGAGGTCCACCACGTTGTGCGAGAAGGGCGCAGTCAGGCGGGTGGTGGAGGGGTCAACCTGGCCACATTGCCGAGTGGGGGCTTGGCGGAAGGGGACGTGGCCGGACTAGGGCGCTTTGTGGTCCGTGGCGCAGCCCGTGGTTTCTTGGGTGTGGGGCCCTGTGGAGCTGGGTCCCCTGGAGCGTGCCCCAGCCGTCGGGTGGCAGGACAAGGCTTTGGCCTTGTAGGGCGCTTCTGGTCACGGGACCTGAGCACTCTGCTTTTGTGGGCGTACCAGGCTGAGGACCGTGGCAGGCCCGACATGGCATGTGCTCCTTTTGCAGCCCAGGAGGTGGTTGTCTGGACGTGGGGTTCCCCGTGGCGCGTTTCTAGGTGTCGGGTAGACACTAGAGGGCGTGTGGGTGCGGGAGCGAGGCAGGCGGTGGCCGAAGAGAATCCGAAGCGCTAAGGCTCGGGCCCCATGGTTGGCGTTGCCAACAGGAGCGCCACCTTGGCCTTTGCCTGGAGGTGCCGCAGAGGTAGCTCGTGGACTCCCGCCCCCTCTGGGCGGGAGCAGTGCCTCGGAGGCGGCCAGATGTCCCCATGGTGAGGAGGACAGAAGCCTGGGTGGGACGGTGGACCTTGGAGGAGACTGGAAGCGGAGACACAGAGTCCCACCAATCGGGGGTGGGCTGTCACCGGGCCACTCGGTGTTGCTGAAACCTGTGACAGATTGTCTTCCCTGTGCCCTTGAGTGGAGAATACTAGTCGGGCCCTGTGTGTCGGTCTGGGTATCGACTTCCCTGGCCAGCTGGGAGCTAAGGACCTCAGGTGGCCTTTGGGGTAGGTGATGTGGATGTGGACAGTGGCGAATCCTCCTGTGGGCCTGTGGTTGTGGGTCCTCGTGACGAGTTGTGGTGTCGGAGGGAGGGATGCTGCGGGCGCTGGCAGGCGTGTTGAGCAGATGGGTGGACACGTGCCAGTAGTGGGTGGAGGAAGATCTCCGCTGGGAGGGGTAAGTGTGGCGCGGTTGTCCCTGTGTCCTGGGGCAGCCGAGCGTGATGGCACTGAGGGTCTCCCGGAGACCCGTGGATGTGGGCCCGCGTGATGGGGGACGTTGCCGTGTTGAGCTGCAGTAGTTGGTTTGGCAGAGTGGCGTGTCCCAGGGGACCCGGGGCGTACCTGGGGAGCGTGAACTCCCTGGCCATTCCATGGCAGGTGAGGCGCTGTCCCGCGCTTGGCCATGTTGGGGCACTAGGGCTGCTTCCTGGACTTCGGGGCAGACGTAGTCCTGGGTCGCGCTGGACCTCGCTCCCGCTCCACCTGGGCTTGTCAGGCTTCCTGTTGACGGCAGGCGTCATGGTCGCGTTGGGCCTCTGAGTGTGTGCCGGTGACCGTTCCTCGGGGTCCTGTCTCGGGGCTGACATCTTTGGAAGCCTAAGGGCCGCTTTAGTCCTGAGCTGGGGCAGGGACCCCGTGATGGCCGCGACTTCCCGCGGTGCCACCCAGTCGGTAGAGAGAAGGGGGCAAGGCCGAGGAGAGCAGCGCGAGCGTGGATTTTCCTGACGTGCACGTGTGTTCTTCGTCCCTGTTTCTACGCTTGCCAGGGCGCCATGCCGCGGGAGGTTCCCGGGCGAGCTCGGGCTGTGGTGGCGGTGTGAAGAAGAGCAAGGAGGACAGGCCACCCCCAGACGCGCGCGTCTCCTCTTGCTGAACCTGGCGCTGCATGGCCTCCCATGGTAAGCTCCTCCTGGCCCCCAGTGAGCCACGCTGGTCACTTTGCAGGTGAGGCTGCCAAGCGTGGATCGATGATGACTCCCACAAAAACATTCCTTGGAAGCTGAACAAAATGAGTGAAAACTCTATACCGTCGTCCTCATCGAACTGAGGTCCACCACGTTGTGCGAGAAGGGCGCAGGCAGGCGGGTGGTGGAGGGGTCAACCTGGCCACATGGTTGAGTGGGGGCTCGGGGGAAATGGGCGTGGCCAGCGGGGGGAGGGTTTTGTGGTCCGAGGCGCAGCCTGTGGTTGCTTGGGCGTGGAGCCCCGTCAGCGCCGGGGCCCCTGGTGCGTGCCCCAGCCGTCGGGTGGCAGGAGAAGGCTTTGGCCTTGTAGGGCGCTTCTGGTCACGGCACCTGAGCACTCTGCTTTTGTGGGCGTACCAGCCTGAGGACCGTGGCGGGCCCGACGGGCACTTGCTCCTCTTTCTGCACAGGAGGTGGTTGTCTCGACGTGTGGCTCCCCATGGCGGGGTTCTAGGTGTCGGGGAGACGCTCGAGGGACCGTAGGCACGGGGTCAAGGCAGGCAGTGGCCAAAGAGAAACAGAAGCGCTAAGGCTCGGGCCCCATAGTTGGCGTTGCCAACGGGCGCGCCACCTTGGCCTTTGCCTGGAGTTGCCGCAGAGGTAGCCCGTGGACTCCCGCGCCCTGTGGGCGGGAGCAGGGCCTCGGGGGCGGCAAAATGTCTCCGAGGTGAGGAGGACAGAAGGCTGGGTGGGACGGCGGACCATTGAAGAAACTGGAAGCAGGGAGACAGAGTCCCACCAATCACGGGTGGGCTGTCGCCGGGCCGCACAGTTGGTGCTGAACCCTGTGACAGATTGTCTTCCCCCTGCCCTTGAGTGGAGAATACTGGTCGGGCCCTGTGTGTCGGTCTGGGTGTCGACTTCGTGGGAAGCGGGGAGCCAAGGCCCTCAGGTGGCCTCTGGGGTAGGTGACGTGGATGTGGACAGTGGCGAATCCTCCTGAGGATCTGTGGTTGTGGGTCCTCGTGACGAGTTGTGGTGTCGGAGGGAGTGATGCCGAGGGAGCTGGCACGCGAGTGGAACACAGATGGGTGGACACGTGCCAGTAGTGGGTGGAGGAAGATCTCCGCTGGGAGGGGTAAGAGTGGCGCGGTTGTCCCTGCGTCCTGGGGCAGCCGAGCGTGATGGCACTGAGGGTCTCCCGGAGACCCGTGGATAGGGGCCGGCGTGGTGGGGAAACTTTCCGTGTTGAGCTTCGGAAGTGTGTTTGGCAGAGTGGGGCGTCCCACGGGAGCTGGGGCGTACCTGGGGAGCCAAGACCCCCTGGCCATCCCGAGCAGGTGAGGCGCTGTCCCGCGGGTGGCCATGTTGGTGCACTAGGGCGGGTTCCTGGACTTCGTGGGAAACGTCCTGGTTCCCGCTCGACCTGGGTCCCGCTCGACCTGGGCTTGTCAGCCTTCCTGTGGACGAAAGGCCTCATGGTCGCGGTGGGCCTCTGAGTGTGTGCCGGTGACCATTCCTCGGGGTCCTGTGTCGGGACTGACGTCTCTGGAAGCCTAAGGGCCGCTTTAGTCCTGAGCTGGGGCAGGGACCCCGTGATGGCCGCGACTTCCCCGCGGTGCCACCCAGTCGGTAGAGAGAAGAGGGCAAGGCCGAGGAGAGCAGCGCGAGCGTGGATTTTCCTGACGTGCACGTGTGTTCTTCGTCCCCGTTTCTACGCTTGCCAGGTCGCCATGCCGCGGGAGGTTCCCGGGCCAGCTCCGGCTGTGGTGGCGGTGTGACGAAGAGCAAGGACGACAGCCCGTCCCCGGCCGCGCGCGTCTCCTCTTGCTGAACCTGGCGCTGCGTGGCCTCCCATGGTAAGCTCCTCCTGGCCCCCAGTGAGCCACGCTGGTCACTTTGCAGGTGAGGCTGCCAAGCGTGGATCGATGATGACTCCCACAAAAACATTCCTTGGAAGCTGAACAAAATGAGTGAAAACTCTATACCGTCGTCCTCATCGAACTGAGGTCCACCACGTTGTGCGAGAAGGGCGCAGTCAGGCGGGTGGTGGAGGGGTCAACCTGGCCACATTGCCGAGTGGGGGCTTGGCGGAAGGGGACGTGGCCGGACTAGGGCGCTTTGTGGTCCGTGGCGCAGCCCGTGGTTTCTTGGGTGTGGGGCCCTGTGGAGCTGGGTCCCCTGGAGCGTGCCCCAGCCGTCGGGTGGCAGGACAAGGCTTTGGCCTTGTAGGGCGCTTCTGGTCACGGGACCTGAGCACTCTGCTTTTGTGGGCGTACCAGGCTGAGGACCGTGGCAGGCCCGACATGGCATGTGCTCCTTTTGCAGCCCAGGAGGTGGTTGTCTGGACGTGGGGTTCCCCGTGGCGCGTTTCTAGGTGTCGGGTAGACACTAGAGGGCGTGTGGGTGCGGGAGCGAGGCAGGCGGTGGCCGAAGAGAATCCGAAGCGCTAAGGCTCGGGCCCCATGGTTGGCGTTGCCAACAGGAGCGCCACCTTGGCCTTTGCCTGGAGGTGCCGCAGAGGTAGCTCGTGGACTCCCGCCCCCTCTGGGCGGGAGCAGTGCCTCGGAGGCGGCCAGATGTCCCCATGGTGAGGAGGACAGAAGCCTGGGTGGGACGGTGGACCTTGGAGGAGACTGGAAGCGGAGACACAGAGTCCCACCAATCGGGGGTGGGCTGTCACCGGGCCACTCGGTGTTGCTGAAACCTGTGACAGATTGTCTTCCCTGTGCCCTTGAGTGGAGAATACTAGTCGGGCCCTGTGTGTCGGTCTGGGTATCGACTTCCCTGGCCAGCTGGGAGCTAAGGACCTCAGGTGGCCTTTGGGGTAGGTGATGTGGATGTGGACAGTGGCGAATCCTCCTGTGGGCCTGTGGTTGTGGGTCCTCGTGACGAGTTGTGGTGTCGGAGGGAGGGATGCTGCGGGCGCTGGCAGGCGTGTTGAGCAGATGGGTGGACACGTGCCAGTAGTGGGTGGAGGAAGATCTCCGCTGGGAGGGGTAAGTGTGGCGCGGTTGTCCCTGTGTCCTGGGGCAGCCGAGCGTGATGGCACTGAGGGTCTCCCGGAGACCCGTGGATGTGGGCCCGCGTGATGGGGGACGTTGCCGTGTTGAGCTGCAGTAGTTGGTTTGGCAGAGTGGCGTGTCCCAGGGGACCCGGGGCGTACCTGGGGAGCGTGAACTCCCTGGCCATTCCATGGCAGGTGAGGCGCTGTCCCGCGCTTGGCCATGTTGGGGCACTAGGGCTGCTTCCTGGACTTCGGGGCAGACGTAGTCCTGGGTCGCGCTGGACCTCGGTCCCGCTCCACCTGGGCTTGTCAGGCTTCCTGTTGACGGCAGGCGTCATGGTCGCGTTGGGCCTCTGAGTGTGTGCCGGTGACCGTTCCTCGGGGTCCTGTCTCGGGGCTGACATCTCTGGAAGCCTAAGGGCCGCTTTAGTCCTGAGCTGGGGCAGGGACCCCGTGATGGCCGCGACTTCCCGCGGTGCCACCCAGTCGGTAGAGAGAAGGGGGCAAGGCCGAGGAGAGCAGCGCGAGCGTGGATTTTCCTGACGTGCACGTGTGTTCTTCGTCCCTGTTTCTACGCTTGCCAGGGCGCCATGCCGCGGGAGGTTCCCGGGCGAGCTCGGGCTGTGGTGGCGGTGTGAAGAAGAGCAAGGAGGACAGCCCGTCCCCGGCCGCGCGCGTCTCCTCTTGCTGAACCTGGCGCTGCATGGCCTCCCATGGTAAGCTCCTCCTGGCCCCCAGTGAGCCACGCTGGTCACTTTGCAGGTGAGGCTGCCAAGCGTGGATCGATGATGACTCCCACAAAAACATTCCTTGGAAGCTGAACAAAATGAGTGAAAACTCTATACCGTCGTCCTCATCGAACTGAGGTCCACCACGTTGTGCGAGAAGGGCGCAGGCAGGCGGGTGGTGGAGGGGTCAACCTGGCCACATGGTTGAGTGGGGGCTCGGGGGAAATGGGCGTGGCCAGCGGGGGGAGGGTTTTGTGGTCCGAGGCGCAGCCTGTGGTTGCTTGGGCGTGGAGCCCCGTCAGCGCCGGGGCCCCTGGTGCGTGCCCCAGCCGTCGGGTGGCAGGAGAAGGCTTTGGCCTTGTAGGGCGCTTCTGGTCACGGCACCTGAGCACTCTGCTTTTGTGGGCGTACCAGCCTGAGGACCGTGGCGGGCCCGACGGGCACTTGCTCCTCTTTCTGCACAGGAGGTGGTTGTCTGGACGTGTGGCTCCCCATGGCGGGGTTCTAGGTGTCGGGGAGACGCTCGAGGGACCGTAGGCACGGGGTCAAGGCAGGCAGTGGCCAAAGAGAAACAGAAGCGCTAAGGCTCGGGCCCCATAGTTGGCGTTGCCAACGGGAGCGCCACCTTGGCCTTTGCCTGGAGTTGCCGCAGAGGTAGCCCGTGGACTCCCGCGCCCTGTGGGCGGGAGCAGGGCCTCGGGGGCGGCAAAATGTCTCCGAGGTGAGGAGGACAGAAGGCTGGGTGGGACGGCGGACCATTGAAGAAACTGGAAGCAGGGAGACAGAGTCCCACCAATCACGGGTGGGCTGTCGCCGGGCCGCACAGTTGGTGCTGAACCCTGTGACAGATTGTCTTCCCCCTGCCCTTGAGTGGAGAATACTGGTCGGGCCCTGTGTGTCGGTCTGGGTGTCGACTTCGTGGGAAGCGGGGAGCCAAGGCCCTCAGGTGGCCTCTGGGGTAGGTGACGTGGATGTGGACAGTGGCGAATCCTCCTGAGGATCTGTGGTTGTGGGTCCTCGTGACGAGTTGTGGTGTCGGAGGGAGTGATGCCGAGGGAGCTGGCACGCGAGTGGAACACAGATGGGTGGACACGTGCCAGTAGTGGGTGGAGGAAGATCTCCGCTGGGAGGGGTAAGAGTGGCGCGGTTGTCCCTGCGTCCTGGGGCAGCCGAGCGTGATGGCACTGAGGGTCTCCCGGAGACCCGTGGATAGGGGCCGGCGTGGTGGGGAAACTTTCCGTGTTGAGCTTCGGAAGTGTGTTTGGCAGAGTGGGGCGTCCCACGGGAGCTGGGGCGTACCTGGGGAGCCAAGACCCCCTGGCCATCCCGAGCAGGTGAGGCGCTGTCCCGCGGGTGGCCATGTTGGTGCACTAGGGCGGGTTCCTGGACTTCGTGGGAAACGTCCTGGTTCCCGCTCGACCTGGGTCCCGCTCGACCTGGGCTTGTCAGCCTTCCTGTGGACGAAAGGCCTCATGGTCGCGGTGGGCCTCTGAGTGTGTGCCGGTGACCATTCCTCGGGGTCCTGTGTCGGGACTGACGTCTCTGGAAGCCTAAGGGCCGCTTTAGTCCTGAGCTGGGGCAGGGACCCCGTGATGGCCGCGACTTCCCCGCGGTGCCACCCAGTCGGTAGAGAGAAGAGGGCAAGGCCGAGGAGAGCAGCGCAAGCATTGATTGTTGAAGAGGCTATCTTTTCTCCATTGCATATTTTTGGCCCCTTTTTCTAGTATGAGAAAATTGTATTTATTGCTTTTGTGTCCATGTCCTCTATTCTGTACCATTGATCCACCTTTCTATTTTGGTTCCAATACCATGCCATTTTTGTTACTTTGCTTTGTAGTAGAGTTGAAGATCTGGTATTGCGATACCCCTGCTTCACTCCTTCTGCCAAGGATTGCTTTAGCTATTCTGGGTTTTTTATTCTTCCAGATGAATTTCATAATTTCTTGCTCTATTTCTTAAGGTACATCATTGGGATTTTAATTGGAATTGCATTGACTCTGTATAGCACTTTTGGTAGTATGTCCATTTTGACAATATTATTTCTTCGTATTCAAGAACATGGGAGATCTTTCCATTTGTAAGGTTTTCTTTAATTTTTTTCTTTAGTGTTCTGTAGTTCTCATTGTAGAGGTCTTTCACCTCTTTTGTGAGATTGATTCCCAAGTATTTTATTTTTTTCGATGCTATTATGAATGGGGTAGTTTTCCTAATTTCTCTTTCTGAAGATTCATCACTTATGTATAAAAATGCATTAAATTTATGTGCATTGATCTTATATCCTGCTACTTTACTGAATTCACTTATGAGTTCTAAAAGTTTTCTGGTGGAATTTCCTGGTTCCTCTAAGTATTTAATCATATCATCAGCAAATAGGGATAGTTTGAGTTCTTCTTTTCCTATTCGTATCCCTTTAATTTCTTTGATCTGTCTAATTGCTCTGGCTAGAGTTTCAAGGATGATATTGAATAGAAGTGGTGAAAGAGGGCATCCCTGCCTTGTTCCAGTTTTTAGGGGGAATTCTTTCAGTTTTTCACCATTTAGAATGATATTAGCCATGGGCTTAGCATAGATGGCCTTTATAATGTTAAGGAATGTTCCCACTATCCCTATTTTTTCTAGTGTTTTGAGCATGAAGGGATGCTGTATTTTATCAAATGCTTTTTCTGTATCTATTGAAATAATCATGTGATTCTTGACTTTAAGTCTATTGATATGGTGAACGACATTTATTGATTTCCTGATGTTGAACCAACCTTGCATCCCTGGGATGAAACCCACTTGATCATGGTGCACTATCTTTTTAATATGTTTTTGTATGCGATTTGCTAAAATTTTTTTGAGAATTTTTGCGTCGATGTTCATTAAGGATATTAGTCTGAAATTTTCTTTCCTCGATGTGTCTCTGTCTGGTTTAGGTATCAGGGTAATATTGGCTTCATAGAATGAGTTTGGGAGGGTTCCCTCCTCTTCTATTTTATGGAATACTTTGAGAAATATTGGAATGAGCTCTTCTTTAAAGGTTTTGTAGAACTCGGTGAGAACCCATCTGGTCCTGGACTTTTCTTTGTTGGTAGGCTTTTGATGACTTCTGTTTCATTACTGGAAATTGGTCTATTTAAATTGTGTATGTCCTCCTCGTTCAGTTTAGGCAATTCATATGTCTCTAGAAACCTGTTGATGTCTTCAAAATTTTCTATTTTGTTGGAGTATAGATTTTCAAAATAGCTTGTAATTATGTTTTGTATTTCAGTCATGTCTGTTGTGATATTTCCTTGTTCATTCCGAATTTTAGTGATTTGGGTTTTCTCCCATCTTCTCTTTGTTAATGTGGCTAAAGGTTTATCAATTTTGTTTATTTTTTCAAAGAACCAACTATTTATTTTGTCAATTTTTTGTATTGTTTCTTTTGTTTCAATTTCGTTGATTTCAGCTCTGAGTTTAACTATTTCCTGTCTTCTACTACTTTTGGTGTTGGTCTGTTCTTCTTTTTCTAGGGCTTTGAGCTGTAGTGATAGGTCGTTTATTTGTTGAGTTTTACTTCTTTTATTAAATGCACTCCATGAAATAAATTTTCCTCTAAGTACTGCTTTAATAGTGTCCCAGAGATTTTGATATGATGTTTCTTTGTTCTCATTTACCTCTAAAAATTTTTTAGTTTCCTTACTAATATCTTCTGTTATCCATTCATCATATAATAGCATATTGTTCAATCTCCAGGTGTTAGAGTTGTTTCTGTTTTTCACTCTTTCCTTTATTTCTAACTTCAATCCATTATGATCTGATAGAATACAAGGTAGTGTCTCTATCTTCTTGTATTTGCTAACATTAGCTTTGTAGCATAATATATGGTCTACTTTAGAGAAGGATTCATGTGCTGCTGAGAAGAAAGTGTATTCGCTCTTGGTTGAATGGTATATTCTATAAATGTCTGTTAAGTCTAAATTATTGATTGTGTTATTGAGATCTATGGTTTCTTTGTTCAATTTTTGTTTGGAAGATCTGTCCAGTGGTGAGAGACGCGTGTTAAAATCACCTAGTATTATTGTGTTATGGTCTATTTGCTTTCTAAAATTGAGAAGGATTTGTTTGACATACATGGATGAGCCACTGTTTGGGGCATAGATGTTTATGATTGTTATATCTTGCTGATTTATGCTTCCCTTAAGCAGTATGAAATATCCTTCTTTATCCCTTCTGACTAACTTTGGCTTGAAGTCCACATTATCTGAAATGAGGATGGATACTCCAGCTTTTTTGCTGAGTCCATGTGCATGGTATGTTTTTCCCCATCCTTTTACCTTTAGTCTTTGGGTGTCTCTTTCTATGAGGTGAGTCTGTTGCAGGCAACATATTGTTGGATCTTTCTTTTTAATCCAATCTGCCAGTCTATGTCTTTTGATTGATGAATTCAGGCCATTAGCATTCAGGGTTATTATTGAGATATGATTTGTATTCCCGGTCATTTTATTCATATTTAAAATTTTATTTATTTATTTATTTTTTGGACACAACTTGGTTCCTCCTTTATTTGACAGTTCCTTTAGGATAATTTCTCCCTTTGCTGATTTGCTTCTTTGTTTTTTATCTCTTCCTCATGGAATATTTTGCTGAGAATATTCTGTAATGCTGGTTTTCTTTTTGTAAATTCTTTTTACTTTTGTTTATCATGGAATGATTTTATTTCATCATCAAATTTGAAGGTAAGTTTTGCTGGGTATAAGATTCTTGGGTGGCATCCATTTTCTTTCAGAGCTTGAAAAATGTTCCAGGCTCTTCTAGCTTTTAGGGTCTGGATTGAAAAATCTGCTGATATCCGTATTGGTTTCCCCCTGAATGTAATTTGGTTCTTTTCTCTCACAGCCTTTAAAATTCTGTCTTTATTTTGTATGTTAGGTATTTTCATTATAATGTGCCTTGGTGTGGGTCTGTTGTAATTTTGTGTATTTGGAGTCCTATAAGCGTCTTGAACTTGATTTTCCATTTCATTCTTCAGATTTGGGAAATTTTCTGATATTATTTCTTCAAATAGATTGTTCATTCCTTTGGTTTGTTTCTCTAAGCCTTCCTCAATCCCAATAATTCTCAAATTTGACCTTTTCATGATATCCCATAGTTCTTGGAGATTCTGTTCATGATTTCTTACCATCTTCTCTGTTTGTTCAACTTTGTTTTCAAGGTTAAATATTTTGTCTTCAATGTCTGAGGTTCTGTCTTCCAGGTGTTCTATCCTATTGGTTATGCTTTCTATGGAGTTCTTAATTTGGTTTATTGTTTCCTTCATTTCAAGGATTTCTGTTTGTTTTTTTTTTCAATATCTCTAACTCTTTATTGAAATGATCTTTTGCTTCCTGTATTTGCTCTTTTAACTGTCGATTGGTGCGATCATTCAATGCCTGCATTTGCTCTTTCATCTCATCATTCAATGCCTGCATTTGCTCTTTCATCTCATCGTTTGCTTCCCTGATCATTTTAATTATGTACATTCTGAACTCCCTTTCTGTCATTTCTTCTGCCACGCTGTCGTTGGATTTTATTGATGTAACATCTAGATTTGTATGGGGCATTTTCTTCCCTTGTTTTCTCATATTGTTCAGGAATCACTGGGTCATTAAGATATTGCAGATTTCCTCTATTGACTTATAATGTCCCTGAAGATCACTAGTATATCCCCTCTTATCCTTCAGTAGCCTGACGTCTTGGAGGAAGTTGGTAATGCGGTGCTCCACAAGTAAGCTGCCTCTCTAGGGGTGTTGACCCTCAGGTGGGGTATATTCCTTGATAGTGGGCAGAGGTGCCTCCACTTGTTGACCAATGGTCATCCAAAGGGGAACTAGGCTGCGGGCTGAGGCAAGGCCTGTTTGTGCCTGTGTCTCTGGTTTTACTGTCCTTGTGGGAAAACCTCACCCGGCCGGGAAGACTCACTCGGTGGGGAGGTCTCGCTGGTCAGTTCCCCTCCTAGAGGTTCCCCTCAATCTACAACTACCGCCTGGGCTGGGCTGCCTTCCTCTGCAACGTTCCCAGGGGCCCGGACCTACCTCCTGGGCCTGGGAGCCTCACCCTTCGCAGCCGAGTCTCCTTAGGCTGCCTCTCCTCAGAGAATCTGCCGGCATTCCTGGAACCTTCGCTCCGCCCTAAGCGTGTCTCTGTGCGGCTCTTCCACCAAGAAGCTGCCTAGGTCCTGGGGCCCTGCTCTGCACCTAATCGCCTGCCTATGCGGCCCCTCCTCTGAGCCACCACCTGGAGCCCCGTACAATAGCTCCGAGTCCCAGAGACCCGCCACACACCTCTTCCTCCAGACAGCCGCCCGGTGTTCCGACGTAGTCACTAGGAGTCCAAGCAACTCACTTCGCGTCTCCTCCTGCTGCCAACCACCCATAGCCCTAGGCAGTCACTCCGAGTCCACGTGACCCACCCTGTTCCTCCTCCTCCTCGGGGTAGGCCCCCGGATGTTCAGGAGTGGTCGCTTTGAGTCCAAACAAATCACCACTCGCCTCCTCCTCTGAGCAGCCACCCGGAGCTCTGATGCAGTCACTCCTAGACCAAGCGACCCGCTGCGCTTCTCCTCCTCCTCCTGGCAGCCCCCCGGTGTTCAGAAGCGGTCGCTCTGTGTCTAAACAGCTCGCCATGCAGCTCCTCCTCAGGCAGCCGTCCGGAGCCCCAGCGGTTGCTCTGAGTCTAAGCGCTGTGCTGAGCAGCCACCTCTACGATGTTCTCAGTTGTCCGAGTTCACCACTCCAGCCGGTATCTCTTAACCAACCTCTTTCTATCCTCTCACCTTCTCAGCTTCTAGTAATCATTGCTTTATAGTCAACTCAACTTTTTCTAGCTTTTTAATGTGGGCAAGAACCTACAGAATTTGTCTTTCTTTGTCTGACTTATTTCATTTAAGAAAATGTCCTCCAGTTCCATCTATTTTGGTGCAAATGACAGAATTTTATTTTTCTTTATGGCTGAATAATATCCATTATATATAATTTTTAATCTCAACATTTTTAAATCTCTTTAACACATCAGTGGGTACTTAAGTTGGTTCCATTTCTTAATTATTGTGAATATTGCTTCAATAAATATGGAAATGCAGGTATCTCTGATATGTTAATATAATGATTTTATTTTTTTGATATATTGATTTTATTTCTTTTGAGTATATACCCAAAAACAAAGTTGTTTGATCATATGGTTGATCTATTTACAGTTTTTAAGGAACCTTTATACTGTTCTCCATAGTGGCTACAACTACTTTATATTCCTACCAACCATGTGTAAGAGTTCCTTTGACTCCCCATCTTTACCACCAATTGTTATTTTTTTCTTTCTGATAAAAGATAATATTCATCCTAACTGGGTGAGATAATATCTCATTGGGTTTGATTTGCAGTTCCCTGATAGCTATGACAGTGTGTAATTTTTTATAATAATTTTTTCTTTGTATATTTTGTAGCTCTTTAGGTATATGGATATATAGTATTGTTATATATTCTTGATTAATCATTCTCATCATCATATTTCTTCATTCTCTATAATACTATTGCAAAGTTTACTTTGATACCAATGCAGCTGTATAAGCCTTT
Organism: Sciurus carolinensis; assembly: GCF_902686445.1. Lineage (NCBI taxonomy): Eukaryota > Metazoa > Chordata > Mammalia > Rodentia > Sciuridae > Sciurus > Sciurus carolinensis. Next base: position 73,472,999 of record NC_062214.1, read on the forward strand.
GTTTGATTTGTTTGCATATGTCTTTTTCCTTCTATTTATTTTTAATCTCTGTCTCTATATTTGAAGTCAGTTTCTTATGTGCAATATGCTATTATTTGTAGGTAGCTGACAATTTCCATCTTTTATACAGGGTTTTAGTCAATTTACATTTAAGCAATTATTGACATACTTTATGAACTGCATCTTATTTTTATTATTAGCTTATTCATTATCATTTTAAGTTAGTTGTAGCTCTAGGATTTACATATATAACTTTATTGACTCAAAATCTAAATTCAAATCATCCTGTTCCACTTTGTAGAGGTTTATGCAAAAGTCTAAAAAATTTACAATAACGTAATTCTATTTTATCTATTTTTGGTAAAATCTCATACCTTTTATTTTTAGGTATATAAGTAATAGAAAGAAAACAATAAATAGTTACATATACAAAAATAATTTTTTCTTTGGCTAGTCAGTGATCTTTTTAATTTTTTAATTTTTACAATTAAAATGCATATAACAATTTATATTAATATATAATTTCATATATACTATAAATTTAAAAATATATTTAACATAAACTTTAGCAACTTCACCATTTTTAAGTGTACAATTTGATGGCATAAAGTACATTTACATCATTATGCAAGAGCATGCCATCCAACCCAAGAATTCTTAAATTTTCCAGTTTATTTTTATTTGTTATTTTTAGATATACATGACAGTAGAGTGTATTTTGACATATTATACATACATACATAGAATATAACTTATTCTAATTAGGATCACTTCTTGTGGTTATATGTGATTTGGAGTTTCACAAGTGTGTATTCATATATGAACCTAGGAAAGTTTTGTCTGATTCATTCTACTCTCTTTCCTAATCCCATCAACCCTCCCTTCCCTTCATTCCCCTTTGTCTAATTTAATAAACTTTTATTATTTTCTACCCCCACTAATTGTGTGTCAGCATCCACATATCAGAAAGAACATTTTGCCTTTGCTTTTTGGAATTGGTGTATTTCACTTAACATGATTGTCTCCAGCTCCATCCTTTTACTGGCAAAAGTCATAAAATGATTCTTCTTTATGACTAAGTAATATTCCAATGTGTATACATACCACATTTTCTTTATCCATTCAATTGCGGAATGGCATCTAGTTTGGTTCTATAGCTTTGCTATTGTGAATTGAGCTACTATAAACATCAATGTTGCTGTGTCACTATAGTATGCTGATTTTAAGTCCTTTGGATTTATACTAAGGAGTGGGATAACTGGGTCAAATGGTGATTCCCTTCCAAGTTTTCTGAGGAATCTCCATACTGCTTTCCATAGTGATTGCACCAATTTGCAGTTCCACCAGCAATGTGTGAGGGTAACTTTTCTCCTACATCTCACCAATATTTATTGTTACTGGTATTCTTGATAATTGCCATTCTGACTGGAGTGAGATGGAATCTCAATGAGGTTTTAATTTGCATTTCTCTAGTTGCTAGAGATGTTGAACATTTTTTCATATATTTGTTGATCATTTGTATTTCTTCTTCTGCAAAGTGCCTGTTCAGTTCCTTTGCCCATTTATTAATTGGGTTATTTCTTGTTATGGTGTTAAGTGTTTTGAGTTCTTTGTATGTCCTGGAGATTAATGCTATATCTGAGATGCAGGTGGCAAAGATTTTCTCCCATTCTCTAAACTCTTTATTGTTTCCTTTGATGTGAAGATTTTTAGTTTGATACCATCCCATTTGTTGATTCTTAATTTTACTCCTTGCGTTTCAGAAGACTTGTTGAGGAAGTCAGTTCCTAAGCCAACATGATGGAGAATTGGTCCTACTTTTTCTTCTAGAAGGTTGAGGGTGTCTAGTCTAATGCCTAGGTCCTTAAGCTACTTTTAGTTAAGTTTTGTGGAGAGTGATTGATAGGGGTTCAATTTTATTCTGCTACATATCGATTTCCAGTTTTCCCTGCACCATTTGTTGATAAGGCTATCTTTTCTCCAGTATATGTTTATGGTGCCTTTGTCTAATATGAAATAACTGTATTTATGTAGGTTTATCTCTGTGTTTTCTTTTCTGTACCATTTGTTTTTGTCTGTTTTGGTGTCAATACCATGCCATTGTTGTTGCTATAACTTGGTAGAATAATTTAAGGTCTGGTATTGTTATGCCTCCTGCTTCATTTTTCTCACTAAGGATTGCTTTAGCTATTCTGGGCCTCTTATTTTTTCAAATGTATTTCTTGACTGCCTTTTCTATTTCTATGAAGAATGTCATTGGAATGTGAATAGGAACTGCATTAAATCTGTATATCACTTTGGTAGTATGGCCATTTTGACAATATTAACTCTGCCTATCCAAGAACATGGGAGATCTTTCCATCTTCTAAGGGCTTCTTCAATTTCTTTCTTTAGTGTTCTGTAGTTTTTATTGTAGCGGTCTTTTACCTCTTTGGTTAGATTGATTACCAAGGGTTTTTTTGAGGCTATTGTGAATGGAATAGTTTCCCTAATTTCTCTTTCAGCTGATTCACCATCATTGTTGCATAGGAACACAATTGACTTATGGGTATTAATTATATCCTGCTACTATGCTGAATTTGTTTATGAATTCTAATAGTTTTCTGGTGGAGTTTTGCATCTTCTAAATATAGAATCAAGTCATTAGCAAATAGGGATAGTGTGATGTCTTCTTTTCCTATTCATATCCATTTAATTTCATTCTTTTGTCTAATTGCTCTGGCTAGGGTTTCATGGACTATGTTGAATAAAAGTGGTGAAAGTGGGCATCCCTGTCTTGTTCCAATTTTTAGAGGAATGCTTTCAGTGTTTTTTTTTTCCATTTAGAATGATGTTGGCCTTGAGTTTAGCACATATAACAATGATGAGGTATGCTCCTACTATCCCTAGTATTCCTAGTGTTTTGAACAAAATGGATGCTGAGTGTTATCAAATGCTGTTTGTTTTTTTTCTTTTTTGCGTCTCTTGAGATAATCATGTGATTCTTGTCTTTCTGTCCATTTATTGATTTCCATATGTTGAACCAACTGGGACGAACCCCACTTGATCGTGGTGCACTATCTTTTTAATACATTTTTGTCTGCAGTTTGCCAGTATTTTATTAAGAATTTTTACATCTATGTTCATCAGGGATATTGATCTGAAGTTTTCTTTCTTTGATGAGTCTTTGTCTAGCCATGCTATGAGGGTGATACTAGCTTCATAGAGAGTTTGGAAGGATTCTCTCCTTTTCTATTTCATGGAATAATTTGAAGAGTATTAGTGTAAGTTCATCTTTGATGGTCTGGTATAACTTGGCTGAGAATTCTTCTGGTTCTGGGCTTTTCTTTGCATTTGATGGTGTCTTCAATTTCATTTCTAGAAATTGATCTCTTTAAATTTTTTACATCCTCCTGATTCCATTTGTGTAGGTCATTTGTTGATGTCTTCATGATTTTCTATTTTATTGGTGTATATATTTTCAAAATAGTTTCAGATATCATTTATATTTCAGTAGTGTTTTGGTGATATTTCCTTTATTATCATGAATTTTAGCAATTTGAGTTTTCTCTCTTTGTTGGCTTACCTATAAGTTTTTTTTTTATAGAACCAATTTTTTGTTTTATTGATTGTTTTGAATTTTTTTTTTGTTTGTTTTAATTTCATTGATTTCAACTCTGCTTTTGGTGTTAATTTGTTCCCTTTTTTTCCCTAGGGCTTTGAGATCTACTATTAGGTTATTTATTTATTTGGTGACTTTCTATTCTCTTAATGAATTAGCATAATGCAATGAACTTTCCTCTTAACACTGCCTTCATAATATGCCAGAGATTTTAATATGTTGTATCATTACTCTCATTTACCTCTATTTTTTTTTTCATCCCTGATTTCTTTTGCTACGCATTGGTCATTCAAAAGCATGTTTTCAGTCTCCATGTGTTAGAATAGTTCCTATTTTTTAAATTTTATCATTGATTTCTAATTTCATTCCATTATGATCTGATAGAATACAAGATCACTGTTATTTGTGATTTGCTAAGAGTTTCTTTGTGGACTAAGATATGGTCTATTTTAGAGAAGGATCTGGGTGCTGCTAAAAAGGGAATGTATTTAGTCATTGATGGATAAAATATTTTATTTGTCTCTTAAGTCTAATTTATTCATTGTATTTGTTAGTTATATAGCTTCTTTATTCAGTTTTTGTTTGGTGGATCTATCCAGTGATGAGAGAGGCATATTAAAGTCCCCAGTATTATTGTGTTGTGGTCTAATTGATTCCTAAAATTAAGAAGGGTATGTCTGATGTATGTAGACACTACATAAATATCTAGAATTGTTATGTCTTGTTGATGTATAATTCCCGTAAGCAGTATGAAATGGCCTTCTCTGTCCCTTTTGATTAACTTTGTCTTGAAATCTACTTTATCTGATATAAGGATAGAAAACCTTGCTTGTTTATGAGTTACATGTGAATGATATGATTTTTCCTATCCTTTTACCTTCAGTCTATGGATGTCTTCGCCTCTGAGGTCAGTCTCTTGGAGACAGCACATTTTTGGGTCTTGTTTTTAAATCCAATCTGCCAGTCTGTGTCTTTTGATTAATGAGTTTAGGCCATTTACTTCAATGTTATTACTGAGATATGATTTTTATTCCTTGTCATTTTGATTTATTCTGGCTTTTCATTTCAATTAGTTTCTCCTTTGATTGACTATTCTTCTAGTGTAGTTCTTTCCTTTGCTGTTTTTCACTTTTATTTTTCATTTCTTCTTCAAGAAATATTTTATTGAGTATTTTTTTAGTGCAGACTTTCTAATTGTGAATTCTTTTAACTTTTGCTTATCATGGAAGGTCTTTATTTCATCATCAATTCTGAAGCTTAATTTTGCTGGTCTAGTATTCTTGGTTGGCATCCATTTTCTTTCAGAGCTTTGTATATATTATTCCAAGACCTCCTAGCTTTGAGGGTCCGAGTTGAAAAATCTGCTGAGATCTGGATTGGTTTCCCTCTAAGTGTGACCTGTCATTTTTCTATGGCAGCTGTTAAAATTCTATCCTTTTTTTTTGTATTTTAGGCATTTTCATAATCATGTGCCTTGGTATGGTTCTGTTGTAATTTTGTATATTTGGGATCTGTGTGCCTCCTGTATTTGATTTTCCATTTCATTTTAAGGTTTAGGATATTTGCAGATATTATTTCATCGAAAAGACTATCCATTCCTTTGATTTGTATCTCCAAGCCTTCAACTACCTGATAAATCTTAAGTGTGGTCTTTTCATGTTATCCCATATTTCTTGGAAGTTCTGTTCAGGGTCTCTTAATGCCTTTTCTCCATGCTCTACTTTATTTTTAAGATTACATGTTTTGTCTTCATTGCCTGAACCTCTGTCTTCTAAGTGGTCTAATGTGCTGGTGATGCTTTCCAATGAATTTTTAATTTGGTTTACTTATTCCTTTATTTTGAGGATTTCTGACTGATTCTTCTTCAAGATCTCTATTTCCTTCTTGTATTCTTCGCTCTGATTTTATTTCTTTTTCTAACATGGATATGTATACATGTATGTATATATGTGTGTATATATATATGTATTTTAGATATGTAGGCATATATATATATATATATATATATATATATATATATATATCTGTAGATGGGCACAATATCTTTATTTATTATCTTTACTTATTTATTTTTATGTGGTGCTGAGGATTCAACCCAGTGCCTCACATGTGCTCAGCAAGTGCTCTACCACTGAGCTACAACTCCAGCCCCCTGATTTCATTTATGTCATCTTTTTACATCTTAGGTAGATAAGTTTAACCATGAGATTTCTGAATTCCATTTCTGATATTTCCTCCACTGTGGTGTCAAGGGAGTCTATTATCTGTGTTATTTGGGACAGTTTGTTCCCTTGCTTTTCCATATTATTTGTGTATCTACCCATCTCTCTGGATGGATCTGAAGCTGTAGTTTCTATCTTATAAGTTTATAGTATCCTTCTATGTTACTAAGTACCTCACAGATTGGTGCTAGGGAGTCCAGTGAGAGCAACAGTCTATGCAAACAATATACAACAGTAGACTAGGTACTTAGTTCCTATTTTGAGATCTACAGTCTTAATTAGTACAATATTCAGAAATAGGATCAGCAATTTCCATTAGTAAAAACAGTAAATAATCATGAATTATGTTTGGCTTAAAATCAAATAATAGGTGTTGTCTATGAATTCTACCATATTAATTATTGCTCTGGCATTGGTGATAGGGGCATTATATATATCAGTTAGTATTAAGAGGTGATAAGGATAGAGTTTAATATGAGGAAAGAAGATAAGATAGGAGGGTAGAAAAGTATTTTCAATTTCAAAGGGTGAATAGCCCAAATGCCGTGGTAACTTAGGATATTTTATTAGTGAGAAAGGGAAAGATAAAATAGAATATAAAGGAGGAGAGAGAGAATGGAATTTGGCTGTCAGCAATAGAAAATAGCAAACAGAGACAAGGGACATAGAGTAGTGGCAACAACTATACAAGACAAAATCAAAATATACTAAATAAAAACCATAACCCTCAAAATAAGAGAGTGAAAAAATTACACCTCAAAATAAAAAGGAACAATCTTGGTGAAATGTTAAGAAATTAAGGAGTTGTTTCCACTGTGGTGGACAAAATAGTAAGCATAGGTACTTGCTGTCTGTACCAAATTGATTTTCTTTTTGTTTCTTTTTGAGAATAAATAAGTGTAAGAGTATGGGTCATAGGCTGTTGAGTCCTTCTTTTTTATTGTGTTGCTCACTGAGTTGAAGACTGGGATTTAAGACTTCCCAGTTTCCCTTCTGGGGAGATTAGCATGGTTGGGCCAGACTGTGGACCAGGTGGCGAAGCTGCTGGGTGGGGGAGGTGGGTGGTGAATTAGCTTGTTGGGCAAGCTGGGCTGTGGCCAGGTGACCAAGCAGGTAGCAGGACCAGGTGGTACAGTGACCTGTCAGGTGGCCAGGCAGTTAAGTAGCAAGCTGGGCAGGCTGGGTGGTGAAATAGCTGACTAGTCCAGGTGGGCCTGGCAGCACAGTGGTGAGCTGGGCAAGCTGGACTAGAGCTGGGCAGAGGAGTGCTGTCTGGGTCAGGGTGGTATAGCAGTTTATTGGCTGGACCCAACCAGTGTAGGCCAAGCAGGCCAGATGGTGAAGTGGCGAGTTAAGTGGGCGTGGGTGGTGAGAAGCTGGCCAACTCTGGCAGGCCTGGGCCAGGTGGATCAGGGCTGGGCAGTGGGTCCTACAGGGGAGTGATGAAGCTATGTGCTAAGCTGGGCAGGCCTAGCAGCAAAGCCGTGGCCTGGCAGCCTGGGCTATGGACCAGTGGCGAAGCTGCAGGCCTAGTAGACAGAGTGGTTGACCAGTTCAGGGACTGGGGATTGGAAGGACCCACTGATGTGGTTGGTACAGGGACTCAGCAGTTTTCCCAGAGCCAAGGGTCCTCACCACCCAACTTTTCAACCTCCCAACCCACTGTAGCTGGCCCCACTCAGCCCTCACCAGCCACAGGACTTAAAGGACTGGGGAGAACCGGGTTCTCTGCAGCCTCTCCAGCTACGTTCCCCTAGGCAAAAGCTCCCAGTTTGTGAATTTCAGTGGGTTTACTGACCCTAGGCAAGTCCTTGCTAGTCTCAGACAGGCCCAGATGGACCTAGCTTCAAACTTCCGGATTTGGGTTTCAGTTAACCCTGATACACCAGATGTAGGAGGTGTGAGACTCTGTTTCTATATCCCAGAGGAGTTAGGGCTCAGTAGGTGGGTCCATTTGTTGGCTTTCAGGGTGTGTGGTATTCTCCCTGCGGATCTTCCAGCACTCAAATGGCAGAGAAACCTAGGCCTTCTGAGAAAAGGGGAGGGAGACTAGAGATTGCTCCCCAAAATGGTGAGCTCCAAAGACTAAGCACTCTTTTAACCTTGAAAACTGAACTTCTGTACCCATTTAATATTATCTCCCTCTATTACCCACCTCTCCCTGGTACATGCCATTCTTTTTTAATTTGCTGATTTGACTGATGTAGGTTGCACATGAGTAGAATAAAGAAGTATTTGTCTTTTGTGGCCAGCTTATTCCACTTAGTATAAGTCCTTACAAATCATCCATTATAGCATATTAAAAGATTTCCTTCTTTTTTATGGTTGAAAAATATTCCATTGTATGTGTATGGCATATTTTTTATCCATTCATCAACTGATAGATACTTGGGTTGCTTCTACCTTTCAGCTGTGTTTTAGGTTAAAATATTTAATAAAATCTGTTGAATTTACTTTCATAGTTACCATTTCTTTGCTTGACTGACAGTTTCCTTCTTGTATTATATGCCTTCTGCCTAAAAAACCATCTTTAACATTTCTTCTAGTGCACTATCTACCAACAGTAATTCTTTCATTGCATTAATAATAACTTGCCTATTTTTAAGGCTCTTCCATACTTGTTTTAAAATAAAATGTAGTTTTACAACAGTCTCACATCCCAAAGAATGATTCCTGGGAAACTTCCTACAGAAATTCATCTTTTGACTTATCTGTCTTCCCTTTCCAAAGACATCCAAAAGGAAGTGAATGTTCTTTCACATTCCTTTCAATTACAAAGGAGTCTCTCTGATGAAATTGGACCTCTCAACTTCCACCTCCACTGATGCTGATGCTGGCTTAGCTGCTCGATTTTCTGCCTTCTTTCTGGACACATCAGCAAGCACTGGAGTGATCTCTAGTACAGACCCCAGAGAATCCAGTTTATGTTCAGTTTTCCTGAGCTGAGTGACACATTCAACTTCCACTTCTGTTAACCTAAACCAGTGCCTTCCTACGAGCCAATCTATAACCATTCATTTCCTCCAATTACATAGGTTAAAGTAATGGATTGGACAGCTGGGTACATCTAATTGTGGGGTAAAATAGTACAATAGTACTTTGCACAAAGATTCCGATCCCATTGCATCCTTGCCAACACTTTTAATTTTCTGCTTTTTTGATAGTACCTACCCTAATGACTATGAGGCTGCATATTAGTGTGGTTTGATTTGCATTTCCATAATGGTTATTGATACTGAGTATCTTTTTTTGTGCTTGTTAGTCATTCATGTATTTCTTTAAAGAAATGTTTTTAAATATTTTGTATTTAAATATTTAGTCAGATTGTATTTAGTTGTTGAATTTTAGAGTTTATATATTGTAAACATTAATTCCTTACTAATACATCATTTGCAACTATATTACCCATTCCATTAGTTGACTTTTTACTCAGTTGATAGTGTTTCTTTATGTACAACATTTTCATTCATGTTCTTTGCAGCATTATTCATAATAGCCAAGACTTGGAAACAGCCAAAGTGTTCATTGGCAGATAAAATGGTTAAATAAATTGTGAAATATAGATTTTTATATCTTAGTGGAATATTTTTCAGCCTTAAAAGGGAGATTCTGCTATTTACAACAACATGGATCAACCTGGGAGATATTATATTAACTGAAATAAACCAAACAGAAAGAAAAATACCATATCAACTTGCTTCCTTGTGGAATCTTAAAAAAAAGAAAAACTCAAATGCATAGAAACAATAGAAAAGTGTTTTAGAAAGTGGCAAGGAACATGGTGAGATGGAAACCTAAGGGCACAAAGAGTTAACTATGTAGGATATTCAAGATCTAATGGACAGTTTGCAGACTATATAGTTAATTATGCTATATTGTATACTGAAAATTTACTGTGATAAAAGCTATTAGGTATTTTTACCATTAAAAAAGAAAAAGGTAACTGTGAAATGATGACTCTGTTAATGTCCTCATTATGGTAATCACTGCACTATGTATATGTATATCAGCACAGCATATTGTATACCTTAAACGTATATAATATTCATGATAATAATTTAAAAAGAATGATATGTAAAATACTCAATAATTAACTTAACCAAAAAGATAAATGACTTTTACAACAAAAAATACAATTGAATGAAATTAAATAAAGCATAGTAAATGGAAAGATAGCCTATATTCATAGACTGGAAGACTTAACAGAAAGATGCTAAATAAATAATCTAACATTATACCTCAAGGCCCTAAAAAATAAGAACAAATTAATACTCAAATCAGAAGACAGAAAATAATTAAGATCTGAATTAAAATTAATGAAATTGAGAGTAAAAGTGCAAAGGATCAATGAAACAAAGAGTCAATTCTTTGAAAAGACAAACAAGATTGTTAAACTCTTAGGCAAACTTAGGCATTAAGAGATGAATTAGAGATGAAAAAGAGATATCACCAACAGACACTTCTGAAATACAGTTAATCCATGAAAACTTTTGAAAATTTATAACGGGGTAATATACTGATGTGGTAATTTCATTACGGGGTTTATTTTTAAATCTCCATATTGCTTTCTGAAGTGGTTGTGGTTGTACTAATTTGCAGTCCCACCAATAGTGTATAATTTTCCCCCCACATCCTTGCCAGCATTTATTATTATTTTTATTCTTGATGATTGCCATTCTGATTAGAATGGGATGAAGCCTCAATGTACTTCTTATTTGTATTTTACTGATTGCTAGGGATGTTGGACATTTTTTCGTATATTTGTTGGCAATCCGTAGTTCTTCCTTTGAGAAATGTCTATTTAATTCTTTTTTCCATTATTCTATTGGTTTATCTGGTGTTTTGATGTGAGGTTTTTAAAAGTTCTTTATATATTCTGGATATTAATCCTCTCTGAAGAGTAGATGTCAAACATCTGCTTCATTCTGTAGGTTCTCTCTTTGTGTTCTTATTTCCTTTGCTGTACAGGAATTTTTAATTCAATGCTGCCCTACTCATTGATTCCTGGTTTTATTTCTTGTGCTTTAGGAGTATTGTTAAGGAAGTCAGATCCAGCAATGACACGTTGGATTACTGCGCCTATATATTTTATTCTAGCAACTAGAGAATTTCTGGTCTAATTCCTAGGTCTTTGATCAACTTTGAGTTGACTTTTGTGTAGGGTAAGAGATAGGGATCAAGTTTCATTCCTCTATATCTGAATATCCAGTTTTCCCAGCACACTTTGTTAAAAAGGCTATCTTTCCTCCAACATGTTTTTGGTAACTTTGTTAAGTATCAGATGACTGACTCTATGTGAATTTGTCTCTGTTTCCTATTCTGTTCCATTGATATTCATCTCTGTTTTGGTGAAAACACCATACTGTTTTTGTTACTATATCTCTGTTTTATAATTTGAGGTTAGGTTTTGTGATGCCTTCAGCATCACTCTTCTTACTCAAAATTGCTTTTGGCTAATCTGAGTCTCTTATTCTTCTCAATTAATTTTAGAACTTTTTTTTTCCAGTTCTCTGAACAATGTTATTGGTATTTTGATGGGAATTACATTGAATTTGTGTAACACTTTTGGTAGTATGACCATTTTGATAATATTCTGCCTATCCAAGAACATGGGACATCTTTCCATCTTCTAAGGTCTTCTTCAATTTCTTTCTTCAGTGTTATATAGTTTTCATTGTAGAGGTTAGATTTATTTCCACATTTGGTTTTGTTTTGTTTTTTGAGGTTATTGTGAATGAGATTTCTAATTTCTTTTTCAGAAGATTTACTATTGGAGTATAGTAAAGCAATTTATGTTTTGATCTTATATCTTGCTACTTTGCTCAATTTGTTTATCAGCTCTAGCAGTCTTTTGGTGGAGTTTTTTGGGTCTTCTAAATGTAGAAGCATGACATCATCAAACAAATAATTTGACTTCTTTTCCTACTTTAGTTTCCTCCCCTTACCTTATTGCTCTAACTACACTTTCAAGAACTGTGTTGAATAGTAGTGGTTAAAGTGGTCTTTACCCTATTTTTAGAGGAAATGCCTTCAGTTTGTCTCCATTTACTATCATTGTTGGCCTTAGATTTATTGTATATTGCCTTTACAATGTAGATGTAAATTGCTTCTGTCTCTAGTTTCCTAGTATTTGCAACATGAATGTGTGCTGTACTTCACAAAATGCTTTTTCTGCATCTATTGAGATGGTCATGTGTTTCTTATCCTTAACTATATTTATGTGATGAATTACATTTATTGATTTGCATATGTTGAATGAAACTTGCATTCCTAGGTTGAATTGATCCTAGAGCACTATCTTCTTAATGTGTTTTCGAATGTAGCTTTCCAATATTTTATTAAGGATTTTTACATCTATTTTCAACAGGGATATAGGACTGAAGTTTTCTTTTTGACGTGTTGTTATGGTTTGGATGTGAGGTGTCCCCCAAAAGTTTACATGTGAGGTAATGCAGGAAGGTTCAGAGGAGAAAGATTCGGTTGTAAGAAGCTTAACCCAATCAGTGAATTAATCCCTGATGGAATTAGTTGAAGTGGTAGGGTGTGGGCAGAGGAGTTGGGAATTGGGGCTTGGCTATGGGTTATATATTTCATATCAAAAACAAAAACAAAACAGAAAGATGCTAAATAAATAATCTAACATTATACCTTAAGGCCCTAAAAAAATAAGAACAAATTAATACTCAAATCAGAAGACAGAAAATAATTAAGATCTGAATTAAAATTAATGAAATTGAGAGTAAAAGTGCAAAGGATCAATGAAACAAAGAGTCAATTCTTTGAAAAGACAAACAAGATTGTTAAACTCTTAGGCAAACTTAGGCATTAAGAGATGAATTAGAGATGAAAAAGAGATATCACCACAGACACTTCTGAAATACAGTTAATCCATGAAAACTTTTGAAAATTTATACTCTAATATGCTAGAAACTCTTGAAGAATTCGACAAATTCCTAGAGACATATGACCTACCCAAATGGAACCATGGGACACAAAACTTAGACCACTATCAAGAAATGGAATTGAAGCATCTATTATAAATCTTCCAACAACAACAACAACAAAAAGTCCAGGATCAGATGGATTCTCAGCTAAGTCCTATCAGACCTGTAAAGAAGAACTAAAAGCAATCGTTTTCAAGTTATTCTATGGAATAGAAAAGGAGGAAACACTGCCAAATTCATTCTATGAAGCCAGTATCACTGTGATACCAAAATCAGCAAAGATATATGTTTTATGTCAGCTTTTTTGCTGCTGTGACTAAATGATCAGACCAGCACAATTATAGAGGAGGAAAGGTTTATTTGAGGGCTTATGAATTCAGAGATCTTAATCCATGCAAGGCCAGCTCCATTCCTCAGGGCTTGAGATGATGCAGAACATCATGGCAGAAGAGCATGGCAGGAAGCAGAGAGACTCTACTCTCCAGATATGTGTAAATTTATTTTTGAAACCTTAATTCTATTCCACTGGCCTGCACCTTTGTATTTATGTTGGCATTACACTTTGTTTAAAAGTAACTTTGTTTAAATTTTAAATTTAGGAAACATGAGTCTTCAGCTTTGTTCATATTTTTCAAGATTGTTTTAGCTACTCAGGGTCCCTTGAGATTCTGTAAGAATTTTAGGAAGTTTATTTCCTATTACAATAGCTGAATCTATAGACTGCTTGGGTTAGTGTTGTTATCTCAACTTTCTGTTTTGTTTTTGTTTTTGTTTTAGTGTAGGAACTCAGTGCTATAAACTTTTCCTGTAGAATTGCCTTCATATAGTCCCAGAGAGTTTGATGTGCTATATCTCTATTCTCATTTGTTTCTAAGAATTTTTTTCCCTGATTTCTTTTGTGATCCATTCCTCATTCAAAAGTGTATTATTTAATCTCCAAATGTTAGAATAGTTTTTGTGTTTTGATTTTATTGATTTCTGATTTTATTCTTATATGATCTGATAGGATGCAAGGAATTATCTCTTTGTTTTTGCTAAAATTTGTTTTGTGTCCTAAATTATGATCTATTTTTCATGGGTTATTTTTATTTGTGATCAAGAATAAAATTGGTTTTACAATGTCTATAAATCCAGACTGTGAGACATCTAATGTTTTTGTCTTATTTCATAGAATTTTTACTTGCTCATTTTTCAATAATGTGGGAAAAAATACTTGTACAACAATACCTTAGTGTATTTTGTGTTCAGGTACATAGTGAATCATTCATTCTTACCGTGGTTGTCAAAGGGATATGTAAGTATCTTGTCTTTAAAAGTATTTACCTTATTCCCACAGGTCAATGTAGATCAAGGTGAGCTAATAAGGAAGAGTTTAATTCCTTCCTCTTGAGAAGTAACATGAAGGAGAGTTCTGACAATAAATCTGCTAATTCATCTTCCACATATTACCACAGGTTTATATGAGAATTCACTGGTGGTAAGCATATTATTCTGAAAATAGTGACATTTCCCTAGGGAATCACATCAATCCAATGACACTGAACCCTGGCTATGCTAGGCAGCCATAGGACTGATCATTAACTGTGATGCTGGGCTCCATGAGTGTAGGTCCATGTGACCCAGGGAGACAGAAAGGTGAGTACTCATTATCTGCCACATCCCTCAGGCTCAGGGTCCCTCTTATTAAATGTGCCTGGACCAATGATGACTTACAAAAGTGGATCTCATTGGAATCTGAACAAAATGAGTGAACAAACCACTTCTGTGAGCTGAGGTCCAGCACAGGAACCCCATTAGGCAGACATGTGGGGGGATTTCAGGTATTCAGGCAGTAAGTCCCACAGGGACTAAGGTATTTGAAAGCTATCCTGGCTGCATCTGTTGGAAGAAATGGATTAGACAGTTGTCTATTAAAATTTGCTGGTGGGATAAAACTCGAAACTCTTTGAGTGTTTGGCTTATAGCATCCATACACTATAGTATGCAGACACTTAAAAACAACAGATGTTGGGGCTGGGGTTGTAGCTCAGTGGTAGAGCATGGTAGTGGAAGAATAGGTACTATGTGGAATCTTAACAGTATATTTTAATTTGTTGCCAACCCAGTCACTACAATTGGATTGTTCTTTTTTATTTATTTCTTTTACTTTTTCTATAAGCCTAGAAACCAATTTCAGACATGTTTTAATGCTGACATCAACTACAGGCTATTTAAACATTTTTAGCTATGAATGTACTTTAAATAGCTGTGTTTTCAAATAGATTTTATTCTCTACTTTCCTGTATCCTGTCAATATTTTCTATTTCATTCAAAGAGATATCCTAATTATAATAACTTATTTGAAGTAGATATGCTGGGGAAACTTCAAAATGAATACTTCATAAAATATTATTTTTATATTCATGATCAAAGATGTGATGTTTTGTCATACAGGTGGTCCAGTGCATTATGTGAATTGTTATAATTGCTTATAACTAAATTCATTAGCACAGTTTTGTTTCACAACTTCCTTTATTTCCCCTGTACTTTCTAGATTAAGTACTTGAATTCCCTGGAAACTCATTGCAAAACCAGTGCAGTACTGATTTTGTGACCTGTGTTAGCTCCCTGTGAAGGATCAACATAACATACTCCTGAGGTAACATCCAATTTTAGTGAATTTATTTCTGTGGGTTATTTTTATTATTTTTAAGTAGAATTAAATAGGTTCATAAAGTGTTGGTGTAATGATTAATAATTGTCAACTTGATTGGATTAAGAGATGCAGATGATTAAGAGGCCTCTGGCTATGTCAATGAGGGTGTGTCTAGGAATGATTGGAATGTGGGATAGTGAACCGAAGTGGAGACCTCCCTAAGCGTGGGCAGTACCGCCCAGTAGGATAGAATAAAAATTGGAAGAACAAGGAAGAAGATACAGATGTAAGCTCAGCTCTTCTTGAATGGGTTCTTGATTACTGCTTCCATTGTTTGAGGATATCAAACTCTTGCCTCTTCACTCTTCCAAAATAGACTCTGCCAGTGATTCTCCAGGTAGTTTCCAGAAGCCTTGGTTTCAGAGTATAGGGTAGCACTGAGGATCTTTCTTGTTCTGGGGCTTCCATGCCTTGCACAGCAGCTGGTTCTTCCAGCTCTCCAGCTGCAGACGGCCATTGTGGACTAGCTAGCTTCTGGTCGTGTAAGCCAATCTAATAAATCCCCTTTTTGTAATCATACTTCCTATTGATTCTGTTCCTCTAGAGAGCCCTGACTAATTCAGTTGGTTAATAACAGTATTGAACATTAATAATCTGAAAATTTATCTGAGCCTTCAGTCTCCTTTATGCTTTTTTTCTACTTTGTATAACATCTGAAACATTCTACAAAGATTATAAATTAGTGTATTTCATACAGGTTAATAGTGATAACTGCTGTTGTGCAGTTGTAAAAACTGAACATATCTGCTTCTTATATTCCCAGATTCTTTCCCCATGACAACATGGACCAAAAACTGGGTTTCAAATGAACAAATTTTTTCCTTCCCTGTGTCAACACATAAAGCAAAAGTACTGGGAATAATTCAGCCTCTCTTTCTTATTGGCCAATGGAAATTCTTTTATGGTAAGTGTTTTGTCCTGAAAATATAGACATTCTTCTTAGGGAAATACAATATTCTAATGACACTGGACCCTGGCTATGTTCGGTGACTGTGGGGCTTGTCATTGACTCAGATGCTGGTCTGCATAATTGAAGAGTGTGGTTCAGAGTGTCCCAGGGTGACAAAAACCTGGGTGATCAGTACCTGATACATACCTTAGGCTCTGAGTCCCTCTTATTAAATGTGCCTGGACCAATGATGACTTACAAAAATGGATCTCGTTGGAATCTGAACAAAATGAGTGACCAAACCACTTCTGTGAGCTGAGGTCCAGCATGGAGACCCTGCTAGGCAGACCTGTGGAGGGAGTTCAAGTGGTCATTAGCTATTCAAAGCAAATGAATTGTACAGAAGTCTATAAACACCCAATTGTAGAATGACAGGTTTTTTTTTTTTTTTTTTTTAAGAGCTTGACTGGTAACATCTGTATACCTAATGATAGAGTTGAGAGAAACAGGACTTGACTGGTGAGGCAAACAGGAAATTATTGTTTGTCTGAGCTACCTACGTCTTCAGGCTGATGGTTTGTCTTTTGTATGTAATGAGATGTTTAATATCCAAGGATATTAAAGATATTTTACTTTTTATTTTCTATTAAGTAAAACTTTTACATTGAAATTTAAGAAAGGGTACTGTATGTGGAGTCAAGTAGTGGATTTTAATTTTTTTGCAAATTTAGGCACTAGGCTTGGACAAGTGTCCTTTCACTTTTTCCTATCAAAAAGGGAATGATTTTATACATTAGTACTGCCTTCAAATATATGCTCCATCAAACATTTTAGATGTGAAAGGGTTATGTTTAAAATTCATTTTACATGAACTTATTGGTCACAAATACCTGTCCTCAATATCTTCCACTGTGTTGAAAGAGATATTCTCATTATAATAAATAATTTGAAGTGGATATGCTGGGGAAATTTTGAGACTAACATATTATAAAATATTATTTTATATAATTGTGACCAAGATGGAAGCTTAATTGTGTTTGTCATACAGATGGTCCAATGAATGTCTTATGTGAATTCTTTAAATTCAGTGTAATTCAGTAATCCATTAGCAATTTTTTTTTCAGCTTCCCTAATTCCCCTGTACTATTGTCAGTTAGGCATGATAGAATCCTTGGAATCCCACCACTGGACCAGTCAGGTGCTGAATCTCTCACTTGTACCAGCTCCTTTATCTGGGAATGATGAAAACAATATACTCCTAAGGTTACAACATATTTTTAGTAAATTCTTGTGTAGTTTTAGTATTATTTTTTAAATTATCAAAAATTTAATTTTGTAAACAGTAAGTTAATACAAACAGCATCAAGCATTATGAAGCTGAGCTGAGACATCACTATTTTTAAGATTTTGTGCTTTTTCTCTACTTTGATTGTAAATTAGTATAATTTATGTAGAAGTTAATTGTGAAACCTCTTATCCCATGCAAATGTGAAAAAATGAATGGTATACTTTTCATATTCCTATATACAATCTCCTACAGGTCAATGTGGACCAAGACCTGCATGCAGTTCATCTGGATGAATTTATTCCTTCATTTGTGTTGCCACATGAAGGAAAGTCTTAGAAATCATTCAGCCTCTTGTCCTTAAGAGCCAGTGGGATTTCTCACAAAGTAAGCATTTTGTCTGAACATACTAATGTTCCTTATAGGAAACCACAAAGCTCCAATAGCACTGGCCCCTGGCTGTGCTAGGCAGCCATGGGGTTGGTCTGCATGATTAAAGGATGTGGGTCAGTGTGTCCCAGAGTGAATGAATCTGAGTGGTCAATGTCTGGCACATACCTCAGGCTCAGGGTCCCTTTTATTAATGTACCTGGACCAATGATGACTTACAAAAATGGATCTCGTTGGAATCTGAACAAAATGAGTGACCAAACCACTTCTGTGAGCTGAGTGGTCCAGATTGGGGACCCTACTAGGCAGACATATGGGGGAACTTCAGATGTTCAGGTAGTAGGTTCCCCAGGGCTGAGGGGAATTGAAAGCTTCCTAATTGTATAGCTTAGTTAAAATGTATTGGATGTTTGTTTATAGATATCCAATTGTGGAATATAATAGCTACCCCTTGGTTGTTTGACTGACAGCATCTATATACTGGCTTGGAGATTAGCACCTGAGTAGTGAACACTGTGGGAAACAGTTTGCCTATACTGGAGCCATTTATACTATATTGTTTGATGAGACATTCTTCTCAGTGGGAATATTCTACTAAGGTCCTAGTAAATGGCCTTGAAAGAAGTGATGAGTTTTTATTTGGCCTTTATCACTTAAATTTAAAAAGTGTTATGGAACATGCAATTTTTGTTGTTTTGAAAGAGTTATGGCATGTTTTAGTTCGATCCCGCATATGGTCACAAGTGTCATGTTTTGTTTTCCCTGTGTTTGGGGCCCAGTATTCTACATGGTTGAGGGAGGAATTCAAATCTTGCATGAAGAATTTTTTTTAAATTTATTTTTATTGTAAACAAATGGGATACATGTTGTTTCTGTTTGTACATGGAGTAGCAGCATACCATTTGCGTAATCATACATTCATATAGGGTAATGAGGTTTGATTCATTCTGTTATTTTTTCCTTCCCCCCCCACCCCTCTTTTCCCTCTATACAGTCCATCCTTCCTCCATTCTCGTCCCCCTCCTACCCCCCATTATGTGTCATCATCCACTTATCAGTGAGATCATTCGTCTTTTGGATTTTTGAGATTGGCTTATCTCACTTAGCATGATATTCTCCAATTTCATCCATTTGCCTGAAAATGCCATAATTTTATAATTCTTTATAGCTGAGTAATATTCCATTGTATATATATACACCACAGTTTCTTTATCCATTCATCAATTGAAGGACATCTAGGTTGGTTCCACAGTCTGGCAATTGTGAATTGAGCAGCTATGAACATTGATGTGGCTGTATCTCTGTAGTATGCTGATTTTAAGTCCTTTGGGTATAGGTCAAGGACTGGGATAGCTGGATCAAATGGTGGGTCCACTCCAAGTTTACTAAGGAATCTCCACATTGCTTTCCAGAGTGGCTGCACTAATTTGCAACCCCACCAGCAATGTATGAGTGTACCTTTTTCCCCGCATCCTCTCCAACACCTATTGTTGCTTGTGTTCTAGATAATCGCCATTCTAATTGGGGTGAGATGGAATCTTAGTGTAGATTTGATTTGCATTTCTCTTATTACTAAAGATGGTGAACATTTTTTCATATGTTTATTGATTGCTTGTAGATCATCTTCTGTGAAACATCTGTTCATATCTTTAGCCCATTTGTTGATTGGGTTATTTGTATTCTTGGTGTAGAGTTTTTTGAGTTCTTTATATATTCTGGAAATTAGTGCTCTATCTAAAGTATGAGTGGCAAAGATATTCTCCCACTCTGTAGGCTCTCTCTTTGCATTGCTGATAATTTCCTTTGCTGAGAGAAAGCTATTTAGTTTGAATCTATCCCAGTTATTGATTCTTGCTTTTATTTCTTGTGCTATGGGAATCCTGTTGAGGAAGTCTGATCCTAAGCCAACAAGTTTAAGATTTATCTTAAACTTATCTTATCTTATCTTATCTTCTATAAGATGCAGGGTCTCTGGTCTGATTTCAAGGTCCTTGATTCATTGTGAGTTGAGTTTTGTGCAGGGTGAGAGATAGGTGTTTAGTTTCATTCTGTTGCATATGGATTTCCAGTTTTCCCAGCACCATTTGTTGAAGAGGCTATCTTTTCTCCATTGCATATTTTGGCACCTTTGTCTAGTATGAGAAAATTGTATTTATTTGGGTTTGTGTCTGTGTCCTCTATTCTGTACCATTGATCTACCTGTCTATTTTGGTGCCAGTACCATGCCGTTTTTGTTATTATTGCTTTGTAGTATAGTTGAAGTTCTGGTATTGCAATACCCCCTGTTTCATTCTTCCTGCTAAGGTTTGCTTTAGCTATTCTGGGTTTCTTATTCTTCCAGATGAATTTCATGATTGCTTGCTCTATTTCTGTAAGGTACATCATTGGGATTTTAATTGGAATTGCATTGAATCTGTATAGCACTTTTGGTAGTATGGCCATTTTGACAATATTAATTCTGCCTATCCAAGAACATGGGAGATCTTTCCATCTTCTAAGGTGTTCCTCAATTTCTTTCTTCAATGTTTTGTAGTTTTCATTGTAGAGATCTTTTACCTCTTTGGTTAGATTGATTCCCAAGTATTTAATTTTTTTTTAAGCTATTGCAAATGGAGTTGTTTTCCTCATTTCCCTTTCAACTGTTTCATTGCTTGCGTATAAAAATGCTTTAGATTTATGCGTGTTGATTTTATAGCCTGCTATTTTGCTGAATTCATTGCATGAAGAATTTTAAACTATAAAATGATGGAATTGATATGTATTTTATGGACTGATAGTCATTCCTTCAGCCATTTTCATATTTAAATGGAGATTTTAGTTTTAATGAGTGATCCTGAAGGAGATTTTTGGGGAGACTTTGACAACAACATCTTAGAAAATAATTGACCTTCTATACTCCTCTGTTCTAATCAGTGAATGTAATTTTCTTGTCATGTAGGTTGTCAAGTACATACCTATGGTTAGTTTTTTGAAATCCCTTAAGAGTAAACGTTCAATTGGGAAGGTATTGTTCTTCAACTTCCCTGCCTTCCCCTGTGCTTTGCAAGAGAAAAGAAACATTAGAATTCCTTAGAATTATTTCTGCTGTGATGGGATATTGCCATTAGTGACTCCATCTTGCTTTATTCTTATTTCTCATTCACAGGATATATTCTTTACTCTGTGTTCTGGAGCATCTTACCCTCAAAACAAAAGTAGACTTTCAAGAGATTATCGCCTATGGTCAGTGCTTGTTATGGTTTGGATGTGAGGTGTCCCCCAAAAGCTCACATGTGAGACAATGCAGGAAGGTCTGGAGGAGAAAGATTGGGTTGTAAGAATCTTAACCCAATCAGTGATTTAATCCCTGGTGGGATTAATTGAAGTTGTAGGGTGCAGCTGGAGGAGGTGGTAATCAACTATGGGGTATATATTCATATCTGGAGATTTGAGTTTTCTGATGATGCCAGCTGCTTCCCTCTGTCACTGTCTTCTGCCTTGATGTTCTGCCTCACCTTGAGCCCAGAGGAATGGAGCTGGTCTTCTGTGAACTAAAATTTCTGAATTCATGAGCCCTTAAATAAACCTTTCCTCCTCTATAATTGTGCTGGCAAGAACATTTAATCACAGCAGCGAAAAAACTGACTAAAACAGTGCTGGACTGTCTTAACTCATGTTCCTAGGAAATGCTGCTTTCTGCATGTCATCCCTAATCTATTTCTCATATAAATATTCCCCTATTCCCAAAGACTTTAAGGTGATACCTGAGACATTAAAATGTCGGGTTCCTTCCAGATTATTAGCATCCTCAGTAAATTCTATTTTCTTTATCCCTAATGTGCATCTCTCAGGCAATGATTTTTTCCATGTGACAAGGTTCCTAACCTCAGGTTGGTAATACTACTATAACATTGAACTACTGAATTAATCATTTTTTATCAACTTCTATATCTATGAAGGATCAGAACGCCAATTTCCAAAATAACATGGCAGTGTGTGTGTGTGTGTTTTGCTGGAACTTGAACTCAGGGCATCACACATGCTAAGCACTGAACTATACCCCCAGCCACAATTTTTAACAAGTACATTTTTCAGTCTGGGGTTGAAGTGCAGTAATAGTGTCATCTTAGTGTGCCTGAAACCCTAGGTTTGATTTCTAGCCTCACAAACAAATGAATAAATGCAGACATATTTTTATTGGTCATTTTATGTTGTAAGCAATCAGGAATGCAATTGGTTTTATAAAGTCTGTGAATCCAAATAGTGTGAGGTATTAATAATCTGATGAGACATCTGATGTTTCTGTCTCTTTATTTCAGGAATAAATAAATTCTTCTATGAATGTGGGGAAAATGCTAGTAGGATAATACACTAGTATATTTTATGTGCAGATATATAGTGAACTATCCAGTCTTTCCATAATCAATGAGTGGATATATAAACTTACCATTGTTACATATGCAATTGACCCTACTTATCTGTGAGTCCCACATCTGTGATTCAATCAGATATTTGGGGAAAAAAATCTGTATTGAACAAGTATTATAGACTTTTTTCTTGTCATTATTCTCTAAACAGTACAAATAATCACAAGTTAAGAAGTATTTATATTTATTTGGGTATTATAAATAATCTAGAGATGGTTTAGTGTATTTGGGAAACTTGGGTTATATGCCCTGTTTTATTTTATATAAGGGACTTGAGCATCCTCAAATTTTGGTGTCTGCTTCATGTCCTTGGACTAAACTCCCAAGGGTACTGAAGAATAAAGGTATTTGCTGTATTTCCACAGTTCAACATGGACCAACAGTGGATTGTATGAAAAAGTTTATTCCTTCCTCTTGCAAGGTAACATGGAAGAGAGTTTTGGAAGAATTCTGCTTAATTATTCTCAAGTGCTTCTGTTCCCAGTTTAATGTGATAATTTGCTCTTGGTAAGCATTTTGTCCTGAAAATACTGACATTCCTTCTAGGGAATCATAATAATCCAATGACATTGAACCCTGACTATGCCAGGCAGCCATGGGACTGGTCATTAACTGTGATGCAGGACTCCATGATTGAAGAGTGTGGGTCTTTGTGTCCCAGGGTGACAAAAACCTGGGTGATCAGTGTCCCTTTTATTAAATGTGCCTGGACCAATGATGACTTACGAAAATGGATCTCGTTGGAATCTGAACAAAATGAGTGACCAAACCACTTCTGTGAGCTGAGGTCCAGCACGGGGACCCTGCTAGGCAGACATGTTGGGAGATGGATTTCAGATGTTCAGGCAGTGGGACCCACAGCAATGAGGTATTAGAAACTGTACTCCTTATATTAAGTTAGAACAAATAAATCATAGAGAATTCTTTTTATATTTAGGGTGGAGGTATCAAATTGCAACCCTTTGAGTGCTTGACCAGCAGCATTCATAATATACCCAGTAAACAGATGCTGGGCACAAGGTCATACTTAATAAACAATGTGAAAGTAGCTCTGGTAAACTTGAAGCATTCATGCCATTTTCTTCTTTTTTTAAGTATTGCAATTTTATTTTTGTTTATTTTTAAACTGAGATATAAAAACATAAAAAGCATACATATTACTGGGGGTACCATGCAACATTTCATTACATGCATACACTGTATTAGGTTTAAATCAGGTTAAATATATCTATCTTCTCAAATATTTGTCATTTCTTTGTGGTGAAAAGTTTCAAAATTCTTTTCGCCTCAGTTTCTGAAATGTGCGATACATTATTATCTGTGGTCACCCAGCTGTGTACACCAGAACTTCTTAGTCCTGTCTAACTGTAATTTAGTACCTATTGATCAACATTCCCCATACCTTCCTCTTCCTCTGCCAAGCCTCTAGTAACCACCATTCCACTCTCAACTTCTATGTGATCTACTTTAAGATTCCACATATGATTAGGAACATATGGTACTTCTCTTTCTATGCCTAGCTTATTTCACTTGATAATATGATTTCCACTTCCATCCATTCCACAGCCAACAGTATTTCATTCTTTTTTAAGGTCAAATCATATTCATTGTTTTATAATGTGCCACATTTTTTTTATCCATTCACCAGTTGATGGGCACCTAGGTTGTTTTCATTTTTTTGGCTGTGGTGCACATCATTTTCTTAGATACCACAGTCATCTTAGTAAGGATAAGTTATACACACGTTTATGTACAGAAAATTAGAAATGAATTATTAATCATTGCTCAATATATATTTCTTAACTAAAAGAAATATGTGAAAATTGAAGAATAAATTGTATTCATGATTATATTTTATGGTGTATTTTAGTTAATTTATTAACATTGTCCCAAGGGTTAGAATGTTGTTTGATTTTTTTTCTCTTTTCCCCATCATTCAGTAAGCAGTTTTGTAAATATTCCACATGAGTTAAATTAGATGTTCTATCAAACATTTTTAATGTTAAATTATTAAATTTCTAAACTTTGGAATTATTTGGAATACCAACAGCTAATACTCATATTCCTTCAGTGAGTCTGTGTGTTTGAAGAGTGATTTTTCAATTTAGTTAACAATGCTAAAAGCTCAGAAGAGTCTTTGGGTCAACTTTAAGACATCTTTGAAATGTTCTTTTCTATTCTACCCTGTTCTAAGGCATGAGTATAATTTTACTGGTTTAGTTGTGCAGAAGTTCAAATAAATATCTACAGTTAATTTATTCAAACTGTTTTCAGGAATCAATCCATTGGAGAGATTTTAAAACTTCCTTAATTTCTTTTGTGCTTTGTAGAATGGAAGTGTTTTGGAATTGCATGGAATTCTCATCACCATCCCAAGGAAGTGCTAATTTGTCATTCTTATCTGTTCTATTTCCAGGACATAACAAAACTTTCCATTCCAAAGGTAATATCTAATTTTTAATAAATATACTTTTGTTGTTTATTTATGTAATTCAGTAGGTAATTTGTTTTGTAAAGTATCTGATAATTCAGTATGAGTTATAAATTATCTAGAGTCATCTCGAGCTTTCAGCTCCTTATGTCCAAGGTTTTTTTGCTTTCTCACTTTTGAATGATATTAGAAACAACCCAGTAGTACTATATTAATTTATTTTATATTAAGGAATATAAATAATACTCCTGTGTTAAGCACGTTAACAAATAAAAATGCATGCTTTATGCTTTTCATATTTCTAAACATTTCGTTGCCACAGATTGGTATGCTACCAAAAACTGGATTTCATATTAAAGAGTTCATTCTTTATTTTTGAGAGGTGATATGAAGCAAAGTATTAATAATTTTGCTAACCCATCCTCAAGATCCAGTGGGAATTCTCACAAGGTAAGCATTTTGTCCTAAGAATACTTGATATTCCTCTTAGGGAATCACAGTACTCCAATGACATTGTACCCTGACTATGCCAGGCAGCCATGGAACTGGTCATTAACTGTTGATGCAGGACTCCATGATTGAAGAGTGTGGGTCTTTGTGTCCCAGGGTGACAAAAACCTGGGTGATCAGTGTCCCTTTTATTAAATGTGCCTGGACCAATGATGACTTACAAAATGGATCTCGTTGGAATCTGAACAAAATGAGTGACCAAACCACTTCTGTGAGCTGAGGTCCAGCACGGGGACCCTGCTAGGCAGACATGGGGGGATTTGAGTTGTTCAGGCAATAGGACTCAAGGGACTGGGATATATGAAAGCTAACATAAGAGCATCTGTTCAAGTAAATAGAGTGTAAAGTTCCTTATAAATATCTATTGTGGATTATACAGCAACATTTGTGGGTATTTGGCTAGCAACATCTATTTTTAGTGATCAGACTCTGGGAAACCCTTACATGAATAGTGAGACCCCATAGAGTTATTATGGTGGTACCTGTCCTTAAACCATTCATACACTTACCTTAGATGTTACAATTTTCTATTAGGAACAGTCTGTTGAAATCAATTGGATGGTCAGTTCAAAAGATATTTTTGTCTTGGCTGGAGTTGTGGTTCGGTGGTAGAGCACTTGCCTAACACATGTGAGGTACTGGGTTTGATTCTCAGCACCACATAAAACTAACTAAATAAATAAAGGTATTGTGTCCAACTGCAACTAAAATATTTTTTAAAAAGATATTTTTGTCTTGACTATTGTTTTTAGGTAGGAGTATCTGAAATGTGTTTAAATTTGCTTGCTATTCCAGTCCCCCAAGTTCAGAACATTTTTTTCTGTCATCCTTAAAGAATAGTTTCCTAAATATTTGAGTGATTCCAGTAAGCACTGCTTTAAATAGTTTTTTATAGTATTATTTTTATTTTTTTTTAAATTTATTTATTTTGATTCATTGTACACAAATGGGGTACAACTGTTGTTTCTTTGGTTGTACATTAAGTAGAGTCGCACCATTTGTGTGATCATAAATGTACATAGGGTGATGATATTTGTCTCATTCTGTTATTTTTCCTTCCCGCCACCCTCTCCCCACTCCTCTTTTCCTCTATACAATCCATCCTTCCTCCATTCTTGCCTCTCTCCCACCCCCCATTATGTATCATCATCCACTTATCAGAGAGATTATTCGGCCTTTGGCTTTTTGGGATTGGCTTATCTAACTTAGAACGATATTCTCCAATTTCATCCATTTACCTTCAAATGCCATAATTTTATTTTTCTTTATGGCTGAATAATATTCCATTGTATATATATACACCACAGTTTCTTTATCCATTCATCAATTGAAGGACACTTAAGTTGGTTCCACAGTCTAGCTATTGTGAATTGAGCAGCTATGAACATTGATGTGGCTGTATCTCTGTAGTATGCTGATTTTAAGTCCTTTGGGTATAGGCCAAGGAGTGGGATAGCTGGATCAAATGGTGGGTCCATTCCAAGTTTTCTAAGGAATCTCCACACTGCTTTCCAGAGTGGCTGCACTAATTTGCAACCCCACCAGCAATGTATGAGTGTACGTTTTTCCCCACATCCTCTCCAACACCTATTGTTGCTTGTATTCTTGATAATCGCCATTCTAATTGGGGTGAGATGGAATCTTAGGCTAGTTTTTTTTTTTAATTTATTTTTATTGTAAACAAATGTTTCTCTGTACATGGAGTAAAGGCATACCATTTGTGTAATCATACATTTACATTTACTTAGGGTAGTTTTGATTTGCATTTCTCTTATTACTAGAGATGTTGAACACTTTTTCATATGTATATTGATTGCTTATAGATCTTCTTCTGCGAAGTGTCTGCTCTTTTCCTTGACCCATTTATTGACTGCGTTATTTGTATTCTTGATGTAAAGTTTTTTGAGTTCTTTATAGGTTCTGGAGATTAGTGCCCTATCTGAAGTGTGTGTGGCAAAGATTTTCTCCCATTCTGTAGGCTTTCTTTTCACATTGTTGATTGTTTGCTGAGAAAAAGCTTTTTAGTTTGAATCTATCCTAATTATTGATTCCTGCTTTTATTTCTTGTGCTTTGGGAGTCATGTTAAGGAACTCTGATCCTAAGCCAGCATGATGAAGATTTGGACCTATTTTTTCTTCTGTTAGGTACAGGATCTCTGGTCTAATTAGGAGGTCCTTGATCCATTGTGAGTTGAGTTTCGTGCAGGGTGAAAAACATGGATTAAATTTCATTTTGCTGCATATGGATTTCCAGTTTTTCCAGCACCATTTGTTGAAGAGGCTATCTTTTCTCCATTGTATGTTTTTGGCACCTTTGTCTAGTTTTAAATAGTTTTGATTGTGTAATTATATTTCCACTTCTTGGAGTTATGCCAATTTAATTATCTAATATTCACATTCCTTTAGTGGATTATCTGTCCATTTTAAGGAAGACCCCAGTTTTAATGAGGGATGCTAAGGTGAACTTTGGGGAAATCTTTGAGCAAGTCTTAGAAAAAAGACTTTCCATACTCTCCTGTTCCATGGAATAAGTGACTTTTTTTTTGTCATACAGATTTCCAATAAATTATATTTATATATAATATGATCAGTTCCTTAAAAATCAACATTCAATTTGGAAGGTTTTCTTTCTCTACTTTCCTATGTACCCTTTGTTTTGTAGGCTCAAAATTGGAGTTGCATGAATTTCTTACTGTCATACTAATGAAGAGCTGACTTTGTCATTTCTGCCAGTTTCTTTGTTTGAGATGGAACAGAATGGCACACTCTGTAGGTAACATCTAATTTTTTATAGTTCTTTCCTCAGCTAATTTTATTATTAAGTATTCAGGAATGTTATTGGTGCTGTTTACAATCTGTTAATTCAGACATTGGAAGACGTTAATAATCTGATGCATACTCTGAGGCTTCTATTTGTTCTTTTCTAGAATTTTAGCACATTCTCAGTCTTCCTGATGATTCTTCCCCCCTGGTGTGGCAGCAGGAAGTTTGACACTGCTGAGAGGTGTGATTTTCTAAGTCCCATTGAGTCCTCAGCCGTGCAGCCTTGTGAGCTTTAGTTTGAAACTAGATTGGGGAATATCTCATAGTGAGAGGGCCTGGCATCTGCATTTTCCTTTCTCTGCACACTGCACAACCACTCTAACCACATGAATATACTTTATCTGTGTACGTCCTCCCTGCATTGCTGTAACCACTCTAAATTGAATGGGGTACAACATAACCTTGTGCAGCCTCTGCAAATTGCCAGGGTTCTGTGCCTAAATAGGTTAAATGCTGCAATCCATATTTGGACAGTTGTTCCTTTATTCCCCTGCCATGGTTTTTCATGACTTCCTTCTTCCCAATCCACTGAATCACCTTGGAAGATAAAATAATTCTATGGTGGAATTAAAGATATTGATGTGCTGTTCACCAGCTCACTATTTTTTGGAGTCTAAAAGTATATTCATTCAGTCTTATTACACATTTAATTTCGTTTATTTGCAGAAAGTATTGGACAATATTTGGCCCTGATAAAGGTTAGAAGCTATCACAATAACCCTTGTTAGAGTAATATCATTCTAGAAGAGTTAATTTAATGTGCAGGTACATAAGTGAACCCTATTGTGCCTCATAGCCAATAGACATGTATGCTTCTGTACCTCTCCTCTTTCCATGTCAACAAGGACAAAGCACTGGGCCTTACATGAAAGTTCATTCCTTCACCATGAGATGTGAAATGAAGAAATTTATGGGGCATGGTTTCTGCCATCCTGTCTTTGGGGGCCAGTGGAAATTCTCAGGTTAGTGATATTTTACCCCGAAATATTGACATTATGTAATTTTTTGTAGGGATTATGTAATACTCCATAGGACACCATACTGGGCAGCAATGAAATCTGGGTAACTCGTGACTGTATGTGTGTTTGCATGTGTGTTTATGTGGGTGGGTAAGAGAGAGAGAGAGAGAGGGGGAGAGAGATCTATAGATACAGATAGATATAAGATATATATTAGATATAGATACACAGAGAGAAACACTACCCAACTATAGCAGACTATAATTTATTTTCAAGCATACCTGAACATTCTCCAAGATAGATTATATGTTAAGCCATAAAACTGTACTTAAACTTAAAAGGACTAAAGTCATGTAGAATATATTCTATGACCACAAATTAAATTAGAAATAAAAATAAAGTTGGAAATTGCCAAATATTGGAAATGAACATGCTTTATACAACCCATGAGTCAAATAAAATGTGCTAAAAGAAAGTATAAAACATTTTGTACTGAATGTGATGTAATTAAAGATGTGCTTAGAGGGAAGCATACAGTTTTAAGTGACTATATCAGAAAAGAGAAAGATAAATAAACCTAAGCTTCTACCTTAGGAAATAAGAAAAATGCCAAATGAGAAAATGAAATCCGAAGTGCACAGAAGGAAGTAAATAATAGAGATTGAATTAAATGAAATTTTCATTGTTGACATGAAGAAAGAAAAAATATAGGAAAAACCTACAAAATCAAAAGTTGAGTTTGTACAAATATGAATGAAATCAATAAACCTTTATCTAGACTGATACAAATCACTAAAATTAGTACTGAAAGAGGAGACATTACTACCGACCTTGTCGATTCAATTAGGTGTATTATTGCTACCTCTTTGTGCTCTCTCAGGAGGAGAGCTATGAATGAAAACACTTGAAACTCAGCAAGCCAGCATTGACGTTTTCATTGCCATTGGCATCAGGGCTTATCCTTGTGAGTTTTTCAGAAGATTCTTCAACAGCATAGTATCACTTATTCTAAATTTACCCACGTTTCTAGCTAATTGGTGTTTTTTTAAACTAGTCAACAATTTAATCTATTCTGGAAATCCTCTTACAATCAATCAATAATATTGTAAGTCCTCCTCGGTTCCATTCCTTCAGTTTTAAAATTTTTGATATTTCTGTGCTTAGCTTATACCATAAAGGCATTGGTCAGTTGAGTGTTGAATGGTTCCTTCTCTTTTAGGAACAAAGACAATATTGGGCCAAAATGAGATGTGTGATCGAAAGAATGCACCTGAGACCTCAACAGTATGTCCTGTAGGGTGTGAGTATTGGAAGGACATAGTGACTTCTTACAACCTTATTTGTTGCCTCATTTTGATTATATTTAACTTTCTCATATCAGAAGCAGGATTTATTCATCTATGTCACAATTTCCAGTTCTGTACCTCCTCCCAGTTCCTCAATGTGGTCAAGCCAGATAACTGCCTTAAGTAACTGCCTTTTGATTGACTACCCACCTCCCTTTGGGATAGCTAGATATAACCTATTTGACTGACCCTGTTAAGCCCTACCCCCACCCCATATTGGACTGTGAAAATATGCTGTAGTGACCACCTCTCAATTACAGTGTGATTCCATGGGACTTGTGTTTGCTTGCTTTAAACCCACCAATTAAAATTCCCCAGGGAAACCTGTTTGGATAACACTTTGAACTCAACTAATTCTCCCTCTCTTCCACCCTTCACTCCCTTTTCTTATCCTTTCCCCCCTTTCTTCTCTCCATGTGCTGCCTGACCTCTGCATGTGACCCTGCCCCCCCAGAATATACTTGCTATACTCCCAAGGACCCGTAAGTAATACAGTCTTTATTTCTATCTGTGTCTCTTCTAATCGTTGAAGGGATGCTCTCATCTTAAAGATCCTAAATTGAAACTGCTTCCAACTGTCTCCAAACACAGTTTGTGACAGGCTGGAACACCTTGTATACACTCCTTACACATTTAGTTATTTTTCTCAACTAACTGTTTACTAGGCATTTATAAAATAATATTCACATGGATGACACTGATTCTTGGCAGAAAGAATCTGTTATTTCACTGACTTGTTCTCCAAACAACCATAGTACATAATCAGATAAATACACAGCATAGCTGCATAAATAAAATTTGGGCAGGAATGGAGAATGAAAACTAAGGAAAAATGTCTAAGGATATCTATGGAGCTTAGGATGAAAGGAAATAGTTGAGAAGTATTCTTTTCCATGTATAGAGGAATATTGTTGCTACCATCTAATTGTGGAAGAATTGGGTATAAAGCATATCAGTTGATACATTTTTCCAGGATTCCCTCAAAAGTGCAGGCTTTGCAGAGACAGTGATTATAAATGGCTGGTATTTCTTTTCCCATTAGGAACACTCAATATCTTTTTCTTCTACAACACATAATCTTAACTTAAATCTTAGCTGAAGAAACGTGGTTTCCTTAAAAGGCATTTATTTTGGAAAAACATTTGCAATTCAGAAAACTCAGCTTGTCCAGGTTCACATCCATGTATTTGTAAGCAGGAATTTCTAGGACCACATTTACTATATTTGAGACCAGAGAATTAAGTATGTGCAGTGTTATACTATTACTCTGGCCGGTAAGATTTTACCTACCACATTGTTCAGCAGGAACTGTTGTGAATTAAAATTCAAAGAATGATTGATGTTGAACTTACAAATTTTTTTCTCTTTTTGTTAATATTTTGAATAAGCAGGAAGGTGTAGCAATAGTCTTTATTTCTATAATTATTTTTAACTTTATCTTCACAAGTGCCAAATTCATAAATTGGTGTAAAATGCAAACCTTTGAAATACCCTGCCACAGTCTGAGCGCCATATGTCCCTTAAGTGGAAATGTGAAAATATGGACCCACAGGGCCTTTGGCAAAAAGGCCCACCCTCTATAGGCCTGCTGCCTACATCTACTTTGCACTCTTTTCAGTCTAGGTTGCAGTAGCAACATGATTACATAATTTAGATTCACCCCACAAATACCATCTTGCTTCTCGTTTTCACAGAGAAAACATGTCGAAGTGCAAACTGTTTCTTACCATTATTTATAGAATAATGTACTGTGCTTGGACAGTCTAGGGAACCTCAGATACTAAGGGAGGAAGAATACTTAAAATTTCTATAGTCCATCAAATTTCCTCAATAACAAAAACAAAAAAAAATTGCACAAAATAGTCCCCTAGAGTTATACTGAATTTCAAATTTCTGACTTTGAAGAATTATAGTCAAGATCTTTCCTTTATAAATTTTATTTTATATTCTTTTTGAAAAATAGCAACAAAATTTATTTATTAGAATATTTTTGTACTTCTTAAAAGATTCACCAATCTTTGTCAAATATTTATAACTGTCCTGTGTGAGACTAAAAAATGTTTTTTAGAGTTTTATTTTATAACATCTATAGTTGTGTTGTTCAGTATAAAAGACAGCAGGCATTATACATTAAACATTAAGTTCTAAAGTCATAGTACCATATTTTATATGTTAGTGGCCACATGTGACTCTACCTAGCCTACTATTTGGACAGTATAAAATTATAAAACATTTTCATTGTCCCAGAAAGTTCTATTGTATGCAAATTACTTAGAGCTATTATAGTGTATCAGCATATGATAAAAGATGTAGATATGAGAAATACAAAATCTATAAAATACCTCTTGTTGAAATCATAGCCAAGATTATTCTGGGGAAAGTATGTTTGTAAATAGAAGTATAAGCTGCCATATTGATAAATGTTTCTGAATTTGTTTATTGACTTGCCACAATCTAGAATATGAAATTAATCAGATAATAGTCTTTAATCATTATGTCTATATTCAGAAGACAAATACAAATTTTAACTATCATTGTACGTTTTGGGTTTAACTTTGTATATAAAGTTACAACTTTACAATTTTACATAAAGCTAGTATTTCAGGATATTTGAATGTTTGACAGAACAAGAGAAAACCTGTAAATACCTCTGATAAAATTTGTGACATAATGCTCCGCAGATGTTCAGAGAGCACCAGCAAATATTTTAAGATATATAACATTTTTCATTTGTTCATTTGGTAATCAACAAATTTGAGATCAGTAAATCACATTTAAGCTTTGTTCTGTTCTTCTCAAGGGAACTCAGAATATGGATAATCAAACCTATTCCTCATTTTGTCATATCTTGATTTCTAGTTTATCAAGGTTGTTCGAAGATCACGAAACTCAATTCAAAGTGAATCAAAGACTTAGGCACTAAAACAGAAACTCTGCACCTAATAGAAGAAAAAGTAGGCCCAAATCTTCACCATGTCAGCCTAGATCTTACTTCCTTAACAAGATTCCTAAAGTGCAAGAAGTAAAATCAAGAATCAATAAATGGAATGGATCCAAACTAAAAAGCTGCTTCTCAGCAAAGGAAACAATCAATAATGGGAAGAGGTAGCCTACAGAATGGGAGAAAATCTTTACCACACATACCTCAGAGGGAGCATTAATTCCAGGGTATATAAAGAACTAAAAAATCTGAACACCCACCCCAAAAAAACCCAAGTTACCCAATTAATAAATGAACTGAGGAACTGAACAGACACTTCACAAAAGAAGTACAGTGGATCAACAAACATGTAAACAAATATTCAGCATCTCTAGCAATTAGAGAAATGCAGATCAAAACTACTCTAAGATTTCATCTCACTCTATTCAGAATAGCAGTTATCAAGAATACAAGCAACAATAAATGTTGGTGAAGATGTGGGGGAAAAGGTACACTCATACATTGCTGGTGGGAATGCAAATTGGTGCAACTATTATGGAAAGATAGAGATTTCTCAGAAAACTTGAAATGGAACCACCATTTGGCCCAGCTAAACCCACTCCTTGTTTTATTCCAAATGGACTTAAAAACAGCATACTACAGTGATGTACCCACATCAATGTTTATAGCAGCTCAAATCACAATAGCTAAACTATGGAGCCAACCTAGGTGTCCTTCAACAGATGAATGGATAAAGAATATATACATACACACACACAATGGAATATTACTCAGTCTTAAAGAAGAATAAAATTATGGCATATGTAGTAAATGGAAGGAGCTATAGAATATTATGCTAAGCAAAAGAAGCCAATCCCAAAAAACCAAAGGCTAAATGTTTTCTCTGATATACAGATGCTAATTCACAATGGGTTGGGGAGCTAGGGAAGAATAGAGTTACTTTGGGTTAGGTAGAGGGGAGTGAAGGGAGGGGAGGGGTTTAGGGTAGGAAGAATAGCAGAATGAATCTGACATTATTACCCTGTGTATATATATGACTACATAACTGGTGTGATTCTACATCATGTACAACCAGAGAATGAGAAATTATATTCCATTTATATATGATGTGTCAAAATGCATTCTATTGTCATGTACAGCTAATTAGAACAAAATTTTTTAAAAAAGATTATATTATATGTTTTTTTTCAAAATTATAGCTAAATGTTGTGTTTATAGATGTCTTTTAAATGAAAAATGATTAGGACACTTGATTATTTCACTTGAATGTACCCTTTAGTAAAAGATTGTTGCTTTGGGGCAAATTTTAGATTACTTTTTTTAAAAAGTTTAATCTAGTATAATTTAGTTGAATTCAACCTATCTAGCTACTCAGATATTATTGGCATGTGCATTTTCCTGTAAAGATTGTCTTGTAACAATTGATAAGTTAAAATAGATTTAGTTTGCCAGTGGAATTGTTAGGAACTTTCTTTAGACTTTATAGAATGGAAATAGAGAAATCATGTTTTTTTGCTTTTTTTTAAAACTAACATTTATTTATTGGTACTGAGGATTCAACCCAAGGGTACTTAACCACTAAGCCATATCCCCAGCCCTTTTATGTTTTATTTTGAGACTGGATCTCACTAAGCTGCTGAGGACCTCATGAAGTTGCTAAGGCTGACCTCAAACTAGTGATCCTTCTGCCTCAGCCTCCCATGTCACTGGGATTACAGGCATGCACCACCATGCCTGGCATTGTTGCTTTTTTTATAGTAATTTTTTAAAATCTTAATAGTCTTAACAGAACATGAATATTTTATTGTTTCTGAACTACTCTTTGTCCATTGGACCTTATGGGAAAAGGGAGAGTGGTTCATGTTTGTGCATGTGACACAAAGAGGACTTCGCAATAGCCTTGTTTCCCAGTCTGTGCATAGCACACCCACACTTCATGACTGTTTTATTGTTAGATTGTGTGTGTGTGTGTGCCCTGTGTTCATATAGACACATCTGTATGCATACGTACTTTTGTATTAAGATGTTATTTTTCCACTTTTCTTTTTATTTTCTCTGTCAGGTGACCATAGACCCCAGAATGGAAGGGCAGTTGTTCACACCTGTCTTCTTAACTCTCAATTGCCATTTTCAAAGTATGAGCCGACAACTTACTTCTGAAGTCTTCATTCCTACCTATGGTCTCTTGGATACTCTCACAGGTATAATAACTATATGGGCAGGGAATTGCAATGTTTATAGAAAAGCAGTCTAGAATGAGTTTGAATTGATAGATCTTGCTCTTCTTAGACTTGATTGCATTTGGTTGCCAAAAGGGATTAAGAACTCATCCAAACACCAGATGAGTATGGTTACAGTAAAGGAGAGTTACAGCTATGTGATCATAACAGGTTTTCTTAAACTGAAGGTCTTTCCTAAACAATCCTACCCTCAACTAAATTACCTTTATCAGACCATTATGTTTCAGCTCTTTATTGGCATGATCGATTCATCCAATGGATTTTTAATTTTCTGTGGCCAGATAACTTTCAGTTTATTTTTTGTGACATAGCCACCATATTGCCTTTCATAGAATAAGTTCTCAGTGAACTTTTGGTGAGAATAAATTTGTAGTTTATTTTGAATGATTTTGTGAGTAACCTTTCCAACAAAGCAATGAAAGATAAGTGATTTTTAAGAAAGCAAAAGACATTATTTTCAGTGGAACTCAGGTGACTATTAAGCTTTATAAATCTGCAAGACACAATGTGTTGATACTAAAACATACAGAGATATGGAACATCTGGTTATGACTTCAGAAATGTGTAAATAAGGGGCAGTTTCTAAATGAAGTCCGTATTAAGAGAAACAAAGTGAATTTCCCAGATTCTTGCTGCATTACCTGTTTCACTGGAAACAATGTTTCTTATTTATTTATTTATTTTTCACATCAAAAGATGACTTTCTGGGAAGTCTTCTGGGAGTGAGTGGCACCATTAAATCCCTGAAAGAAGGCTTCTCCAACAAAGAGCTCTTCACCTGCGTATTTTGCAAGAGACACCCTCTGAAGGTAAAGTTGTTAGTAAGAAGTCCTTGCTTTCTTGGAACCATGTCTGGGTAGAAAATGAGATGGTAATTTCCTGCAGACTGATGACTTGGATACATTCTAATAGATTGCAATGGACAAGTGGCATGATGGGTTAAACGTCAGAACTTTTCTTGTTTAGCTTCATAGCTTTTTACATTTCAGTACATTTTCTGTCAATAACTTTTCTTCTCTCATCCAATAGACTGTAATTCTTCATGGCTGAATCCATTGTGTTGCTAGAGAATTGTATGCATGAGACACAGTAGATTCTCAGTAACTCAGACTAGAAAGCTGACATAGTTTTATCTGAAATACTTGATCAAATGAATGAATGACATTGAGCTTTAAGGAGCCACGTACAGCCCGGAAGAGATAGTTTAAAATTGCTGGAGAATGTCCATCACTTTTTAGCCCAGCAAAAGAAGAAAAAGCAATATAACAGTACCGGGCATCCTTGATGTTAGGAAGTTGTAAAGTGATTTTTGTAACCACAGTGTGGACCTGGTTGCTAGAAATGTGGCTTTCTCTGTGTACTCTACACAGATTTGTTCCATCACACGTATGGGAATAGTAAGGATTTCATGACCCCATGCCTCCTTAGGAAATGTGTTTCTAACCTTTGCCATTTTTTCTCTCTGTGTCTTTGCAGGTGATGACCACAAAGACAAGGTATATTTGTTACAGTTGGTGCCATTACTTCTACCACCAGCTTCACCAAAACAATGATACAATCTTCCTTATGCACAGTCTCTTCTCTTTCCTGTGTGGCAGTGGATGCCTCCTGCAGATAAGAAATGCTTAACTGAGAAATGCTCATGTTGGGATACCATCGATGAGACTTTAATTTGGGCATGGTGACTGTTTCCCTTGCTGCCACTTGACTCAATCCCAGGAGCCTCAGTAGAGGAAATAATATTACACAAGAAGCTCAAAATGATGGAATTGCTCAGTGCTCCCATAAAGATACATTTATAATTTTCATTTGCCATGTGGTAATTTTTTTAAAACTAGGATACAGTCAAAAGAAACTCTGCATGATTTTTTTCAAAAACTCAACATTTAAATAATTAATATATAAATTAAGTGCCCTCCTCTCTTTTAATTCCATCCCTACAGTTTTCTTCTCTTAAGGGAGGTATGCACATTCTTTTAGAGGACAGATGTGCACAAACACACAAACTATTTTTGGGAGGGGGTCTAGAAGTGGGGCATATTGTAATACATTCTCCTGCAAATTGCCTCTTTCATTTAATAGTCTTCAGTGGGCTTTTTCTATTTCAGTAATACATACATATCTGTGCCATTTGTTGAATGACTGCATGACTGTTTTGTAGATGAAATATAATTAAATGTTTTAAGCATTTCTCATTCATAGATATTTATGTTAGTACCAAATTTCTGTGCAATGAACCTCCCTATATATCAACAATTTTGCATTTGTTTATTATATCATAATAAAATTACTAAGCAGTT
Organism: Sciurus carolinensis; assembly: GCF_902686445.1. Classification (NCBI taxonomy): domain Eukaryota; kingdom Metazoa; phylum Chordata; class Mammalia; order Rodentia; family Sciuridae; genus Sciurus; species Sciurus carolinensis. The sequence continues at coordinate 73,510,981 of NC_062214.1, forward strand.
GAATAACTGGAATTAAGAATATGCACACTTCAAATTTTGAAAATTATTGCAAGATTCCTTTTAAAATATGGTTAACAATTTTATCCTCCATGGCAATGAGTGAGATTGCCAACTTTCCCACAACCTCACTGATAATGGATTTTCTAAATATTTAAAGTCTTTGCCAATGTTATCGCCCAAACTATTGTCTTAAATTGTATTTCTTTTGTTTTTGAGTTTGGTCATTTTTTCATGTTTATTAGTCATCTGTATTTTTTAATTTCTTATTTTATGTCCAATTTTGAGAGTGTGGGGAGGTTTTAGTCTCTTCCCGATTTCAAAGAGCACATTTACTATTGAGGAAATAAGCTTTGGATTGTCAAGCATTACAGATATTTTTTACACACTTTTTAACTTTGTTTTTGTTACAAGAATGTGTATGATTGTTATATGTCCAAGTATAACCATGTTCGCTTTTATGGTTTCTGAGTTTCATGTCATTTTTGGAATGATATTTATACTGAGTCCATAAAATTCTTCACCTATGTTAACTTCTAATTATTTTGTGTTTTTTTAATTCAAATTCTTAAATCATGAGAATTTTTTTTTGTTTTGAAATCTTAAGGTTGCCAAGTTATTTGCCATTACTTGCGATTATTTGCCAATAATTGCCCATTTATCTGTAATGCCATCTTGCGCATATGCTGTATTCCCATCTGTGACCGGCTCCATCTTTGTTCTGTGGATCTGTGTGTCTCTTCTTCTGCCTCCTGTCTCATGTGTCTTCTTGTTGGAAGAAATTGCAGTTAAGACTGCAATTTTATAAACTTTAATAAATTAATTTGTGGGGAATTGGTTTTTAATGAAATTAAGTCTTCATATTCAAGAACAAGGTATGTCTTTTTATTCAGTAATTTTGATTGTTAATATTTTTAGTTTGATAATGGGGTTTTTCTTCTCATTTATTTGCTAGTTTATTTTTCTGTATCTGAAAGTTTTGATTAGTTTTGTTTTGGGGGGATTAGTGGTCACCTTACTGTTTCTCATTCCTTTTCAGATTTTTTCAAAATGTGTATCAAATTCTTTGCAAATATTGATAATTTTTGTTTTCCCCCTAATTGATCCTGATTTTTATTATGTTGATAAAGTGACTGATATTTGCAGGGCACTCAAAAAATTGTGGAAATAATTACCCACCCTTGACTTAAATGGGTTTTAATGGAATGCTTCTTGGGTTTGAACAGCACACTGTTGCTGGTTTATTTCCCCAAAAGACTACCGGAAATAGCTACTATGATCAAGCAAAGTTGAGTTTATTAAACTTATTGCAGCAAGGGAAAACACCACCTTGACAGGGTTTAATAGTGTTTTTAAAGCAGGAAATAAGGTCTTTGGGTCTGGGGTGATGTGATTTAAAATAGGGAACCGATTAGGGATGGGCAAAATTCATCATGCAATTCTTTAAGATTGATGAAAGAGTATGATGAGGTTCTTAATGTGAGTCCTGATAATCAGATTATTGTCTAAGTAAACTGCTTGCCTAGATAAAGTGTTATCAGTGATAGAAAAACTATTTGCCTATGTGAACAAACTGAATTTATTTATTAGTTCATACTTTTATCTTGCTGGCAGGACTCAGGGGTGGTATTAAGTTTTATTCCCAATTGGTAAGTTATTTTTATTTGGATGGTCTTAGTCATCAATGTAAGATGCTAATTTTAAGTTTGAGATATTTTATTATAATAGAAAAGTCTTCTACTTTTTCCATATTTTTCTAAGACATTTTAACCAAAACCATGTAATAGATATATTCATTGCTTTTTACACAAGCAATTATATTCTTTTTAAAAACATTTATTGGTGTAAAAAATTCATTTTCTATTATTGAAATTTCCTTTTTTTCTTTGAATGAACAGACCATATTTGGTTTTTTTAAAAAACAATTGGTTATTTTAATTTACTGCTGAATCATGCATGTTTTGATTTGGAAGTTTTGAAAGTATATTACTAAAGGAAATTAATCTGATTTTATGTGCTATTTTTGTCATGCTTTGATAAGCAGTTTTCTGATTGTGTTAAAATAATTTTAAACAGTTCTATTCTGTGCTCTAGAATAGGTTAAATAGCTCTAGCATTACTATCAGTGGTTAAACAAACACATCAATGAAATCATCCAGTCTCTTTTGTTTTTGTTGGTTTGAAGAAGTGAGGCTGTGTAGAATTTTTTTTTTTTTTTTTACTTTTTTCTATGGTTACAACTTCTCTTATGTTTTGTGTATTACATTTAACCTTTTTCCCCAGAAGACCATGATCCATGCAGATTTTCCAACACATTTACCTGAAGTTTTGGTTATTTCTGCTATGAGTTTTTAAACTATGTAAATTTAACTAGTAGATTTTTAACTTTTTTAGTCCTTCATTCCCTTTTCCCCCCTCAATCAATTCTTCAGCACAATTATCAGGTTTTTTTAAATGTTCTAATTATTTATATATTCCATATATTCTTTTCTGCTTTTCCTAATAAATTCTTTAATGTAGCCTGAAATAGGGATGCATGCCTATAATCTCAGCTACTCTGAATGCTAAGGCAGGAGGATCACAAGATCAAGGACAACTTTGGCAACTTAGTGAGACCCTGTCTTAAAATAAAAAGGTGTGGGATTGTAACTCAGTGGTAGAATGTCCCTGGGTTCTATACCCAGTACAAAAAAATAAAAAACCCTTAAGTCGCAATTCACAATCTGTATTATTTTTACTTGTTCTCTTGTTTTTGATAACCAAAGATTTTCTGTTTATTTTATAAAACTTTTTGTTTTTAATATATTATAAGCATACGAAGTAATAAGAGGAAAGAATAGTGTGAACTTGCACATACTGGATACTAGGAACTTAACTAAGTTCCACTATTATCAACACTTATTATATTTGCTTCATGTTTTTTAAAATGAGTCTGGAAATCATAACCCATTTCTTTTCCTTAGAAGCATTTTTAAATTTTATTTTCAAATAATGATATTTTACAAAATCCAAAGATACAAAAGATGCATAGATCTTAAAAGTGAAATGTGTAATTCACCTTCTCAATTCTGTCTCTCCTTCCTGGAGACAACTGGTTATTAGTTTTTTTGTTTTTCCTTACATACACCCCACACACACATCCCTCATACCTCAGAATAGATACACACACACACACAGACACACACACACATTACTTTATACTTTTTATAACTTTCTTTTACATACTTACATAATATATAAATATTTTAATATTTCTAGGAGGTTATTATATATGAGTATATGAGTTTATTATTTTAAATAAGTTGTATCTCTACATAGGTAAAATTTACATAAACACTTAAATCTTAAATGTATAAATAATAATGTATTTTCTTAAATGTAACTACTGCTTGAAGAGATATTTTTATAAATACTTGAGAAGTTTCCCTACTGCCTCTTTTTAGTCAAGCAAATTCTCATAGGAAAGTGTTCTGATTTCTGTGATCATAGATTAGTTTTGCCTATTTTTGAAATTAATATGAATGGAATCTCACAGTATGTGTCTTCTTTCACCCCATCATAATGATATTGAGATTAATCCACATTATTCTCTATATCAGTGCATATTTTATAGAAACAGCAATAATAATGTTCCTTTTTCAGCGTATCTTATCTAGAGTAAATGATATCAATTTGTATTATTTCTGCTAATGTTAAATACAATCAATTGATTAAAGTAGTATCTGCCAGTTTTCTTCACTGCAAAATGGTTCTTTTCCTCTTTGTAAATACTAAATATTTTCTCAGGAGATACTTTCAGACTATGAAAATATGTTCTTTATCATCTAATTTCAGTATCCATTGAAAACTCTTATAGCACTTATTAGTATGGGGTTTTCCCAGTAATAGTCTGTATTTCCATGATACTTTGTACATTTACTTACTGAAATTTGTAAGGAAGAGCTGTCTTTCTTCCCCATTTCAAAAATATATTCACTTGTATTTAATCAGTATGGATTTATTGATATTTATTTTATTTTAGGGTTTTTCATGTATTTCAAATATTATTTATTTTCATTCAAATTTTCCTGGTTTTGACCATTGGGAGCTCCTGTAAGTTAGCCCCTGTATTCTTTGAACCTGCCTCGGTAGTTTTGTGAGCACTTACATATTTTTTGATTCTACAGTATGTTGAGGGCTTATCTTTATTTTCCTTCCCAAAGTCTGTAATCAACCATTTCTTTAAGGAACTGTGGTTCTTTATATTGGAAAATAGTACTTAGAAACCAAGATCTGGGTATTACATGTACTCTTTACAACTGTTGTGTCATTGCTTCTAGGCCTAGAGTAAGAAAAATGTACACACATACATCCATATTTATTTCTTTCTTTATTTTACCTATCTGTATGCTAAGTATGTATTGTCATAGTATATTATAGATAATTTATATATTATCAGTCTATATGAGAAATCATTTCTGATTACAATCCAGTAGCACAAGGCTCAGCTTATTTTTCCCTCTCCTTAGCTGTTATTCCTTTCTTTAACCTGGGAAACCTACTTTTTATTATCTACAATGTTTTCTCATTGTAGTGTACACTACATAGAGTGTAGTATATACATAAAATAACATCAGAATTGATAAATCACACCCCTTTACAAAACAAAATCATTAACTGGTACATAATATCTAAATGTAGATTTTTTTTTCTTTTACCTTTCCTATTTTTTCTCTAATTCTTCTCTTTCTTTTCTTTTTAATGACCATATAGTATGAATTATAAAATAACCCATATTTTTCATTAATTCATCCCTGATTTCTTCTTATTCTTCCTTTCCTCTCTCTCCCTCTTTGTGTTCCCTTTTCTATTCTTTTCTATTTTTTAATTGAAATGAATTTACATAACATTTAAAAATACATTATTCAGTGACAATTAGTACTTCACAGTGTTGTGCAACCACCTTCTTTATCTAGTTCCCAAACATTTTCAGCACCCCAAAAAATATCCATACTCATTAAGCAGTTAGTCATTACTCTCTATCTCCTATCTTTTCACTTTGGGATCTTTTGATAAGCAGACATTTTTAAATTTTGGTGAAGTACAGTGTATCAGTTTGATTCTCTTATTTTCAATACTTATTACAAACTCACTATTGAATTTTTTTTGTGTGCGTGGCGCTGGGGATTGAACTCAAGGGTCTTGTGCACGCAAGGCATGCACAAGCTGAGCTATATCCCCAGCCCCACTATTGAATCTTTGCTTATCCTCAGTTTACAAATTTATTCTTCTAAGTTTTCTTCTACAAACTTTATATTCATAGTTTCTGCACCCATGTGCAAATCATTTTAATGTGTAATGTGATATAAGGGTTGAACTTCAAAAGTTTCATGTGGTCCTCCATTTGTTCAATTAAATTAGCAATGTGTGTATGGATCTTTTTTGAATTGTGTTTTTCTTTCTTAATGCTATTCTTTTTCACTGAAGTTTTTTTTTTGTTTTGTTTTTGTTTTTGTTTGCGGTACCGGGGATTGAACCCAGGGCCTTGTACTTGCAAGGCAAGCACTCTACCAACTGATCTATCTCCCCAGCCCTCACTGAAGTTTTATAGTTAATTTTTTTCTTTTTACTGATTCGTTTTAGTTATTCATGACATTGGAATTTATATTGACTTAACAGTCATGGAATATAATTTGCTCCAGTACAGTCCCTAGTATTTCCCCATTCATTTCCCTATTTCTCCTCCCTCTTTCCTTCCCTCTGCTCTATTAATTTTCTTGCTATTTGCTTTTAATACTTTAAAAGTAGTATCTTGTTGAAATACATGATGGTGAGATTCAGTATGGTATATTTATATACGTACATAGAAAATTAGATTTGAGTCAGTAAATCTTAAGATAGTGTGAGTTCAAAACTTTGTTCTCTTATTTCAATGTTTTCTTAGGGAGGAACATGGTTATACTAGATCTTTTGTATTTTCACTATATTTTAGAATTAGTTTGTTAATTTCTTAAAAATAAAACTTTTAAAAAATTGGTTTTGAATGCATTAAACCTATATATAAATTTAGGGATAATTGACCTCTTGACAAAAGTGAATCTTCTGATCCATGAAAATAATATGGTCCTCCATTTATTAGGCCACCTTTAATTTCTCACAAAAGTATTTTATAGTTTTCAGTATAGAAAAAGTTTATAGTTTTTAATATACAAACATTAATTTTTTAAATTTAATTATAAGTAAATATTTAATTAGATGTATGCTTTTGATTTTTGGTTTTATGCTATTTTAAATGAATGTTTAAATTTGATTTTTCAAATTTTGTGCTATTTTATTATATGAAAATTATAATATTTTCACATTGTAAATATTTTTATATTGGGTTGTCTTTTTCCCAATCTCAGCAGAAAGTATTCAGTTTCTTATCCTTAAGAAAGATGGCTAGGAGCTACGGTTGTGGTTCAGTGGTAAAGCACTTGCCTAGCACATGTGAGGCACTGGGTTCTATCCCTAGTATCACATAAAAAAAAAACTAAATAAAATAAAGGTATTGTGTTCATCTACAATAAAAAATATTAAAAAAAAAAAAGAATGATGGCTGTAAGTTTTTTTGAAGCTGCCCTTTACCAAATTGGGCAAGTTTTCTTCAAATACTTGCTTGCTAATACTTTTTATAATGAAGATGTGTCAAATTTATTGGATTTTTATTCTACATTTTGGATATAATTATGTTTCGTCTTCATTCTCTTATTATGGGAATTACTTTGATCAGATTTTGAATATTAAACCAACATTTCATTTCTATATAAGCCATTTGGTCATCATTATCCTTTTGTGTGTATTTCTTTAATAAATTTCTTACTACCTATTTAAGGATTTTTCATGTGTGTCAATAATAGCCATTAGCCTGTGATTTTCTTTTATTACAATGATATTTTTAAATAAGGCTTCATAAAATATATTGATTATTTTCCTTTCTTCCTCCATTTTGCCACTATTTCTTCCTGGAAGGTTTAGTAGATTTCATTACTAAAATGATCTAGGTGTGGTGTTTCCTTCATGTTATTTTAAGTAACAATTTAAATTTTTATTCAATAACACACATAGGATTATTCAGAGTTTCTTTTTCATCTAATATCAGCTTTAGTAAGTTCTATTTTTTTAAGGTTATTCCATTTCATCAGGGTTGTTGGATTCAGTGCTGTACAGTTGTTAATATTTCCTTATTACCCTGGTAGTGTCTAAAAGTCATGTGGAGGACTCATTTTTTCCATTCCTTATATATGTAGCATCATTTTCTCTTAGATACCTCTTTTTTTTTAAACCATTTTTTTTAGATATTAACAGACCTTTAATTTTATTTATTTATTTATATGTGGTGCTGAGAATAGAACCCAGTGCCTCATACATGCTGGGCAAGTGCTCTACCACTGAGCCACAACCCCAACCCTAGTTACCTCTTTTCTGGGGTCTACACGCCCTTGTTTTATTTATCATTAAAATAAAATAAAACAATTTTAATCCATCTTTATTTTATTTTTTCTATATTATCGGTGTTTCAAAATTTTTTTATTTGTTCTAATTGGCTATACATGACAGTAGAATGCATTTTGACCCACATACACAATTGGAGCACAACTCTCTTTCCTCTGGCTCTATGTGGTTCTGAGTTACACCAGCAGTGTAATCATACATGTACATAGGGAAATAATGTGTGTCTCATTCTACCATCCTTCCCATCCCCACTGCTCCACCCCCACTCACTCCCCTCCACATAATACAAAGTTCCTTCATTCTTCACTACCCACTCCACTATGGATTAGCATCCACTTATCAGAGAAAACATTTGGCCTTTGGTTTTGGGGGATTGGATTATTCCACTTAGCATGATATTCTCTAGTTCCATCCATTTACCTTCAAATGTCATAATTTCATTCTTCTTTAAAACTGAGTAATATTCCATTGTGTTTATGTACCACATTTTCTTCATCCATTCATCTGTTGAAGGGCATCTAGGTTGGTTCTATAGTGTAGCTATTGTGAATGAGCTGCTATAAATTGATGTGACTGCATCACTGTAGTATGATGTTTTGGATCTTATAATTTTCTTCCTCCTTACCTTGGTTTTAATGTACTGTTCTGTGGTAACTTTTTTTATTAAATTATTATTTTTTTTTTACAGACTGCTTTTTGATTCATTGTACACAAATGGGATACATCATTTCATTTCCATGGTTGCACACAGTGTAGATTTATACCATTCATGTAATCATACATGTACATAGGGTAACGATGCCTGTCTCATTCCACCATTTTTCATAACCCCCTCCCTCTCATTTCCTTCTACATAATCTGAAGTTCCTCCATTCTTCACTCACTCCACACACCCCCATTAACTTTTTAGGGTTGAAACTTGGGTCTTTTGGAATTTTCTTGGCTTCTAAGAAATATAAGCATGTAATGATATAAGCATTTCACTACTGAATCTCACAAATTTTGGTAAATTATTTTAATTTTCATTCAGTTAGTAGCTTCTTAATTCTTTTGTGATTTAGTTTAACCTATTGTTTTCAAGTGGAGTATCCAAATATTTGGGTTTTTTTTCTGGGTAACTACTTGCTACTTCTAATTTAATTATGGTATAAAAAAGCACTCCATAATATTTCAACTTTTCAGAATTTATTAAGACTTCTAATCTAGCAGTTGACCTATCATGATGAAAGGCAGATGTGCACATAAATATGTATTTAGCAATCACTGAGTATAATGGTCTGCAAATGTCAACAATTCAAGAAGTCTGTCAGATTTTGTTCTGGTAGTGTTTAGATTTCCTACATATTTAGTGAATATTTTTATTGTTCTGTAAGTTACTGAGAGAGTAGTTTTAAGAAAAAACTTCTGCCTGTAGTTGTAAATTTATTTGTTTTTAGTTCTCAGTTCTTTATGTATTTGAAGATTTCTAATTTTTTAATTTTATGTCTATCATGACTTAAATTAATTTTCTATTTTCCTAATTTGATATGTCTCTCTTTATCTTAAGTAAAAATAAATCTGTTGCCTTGAAATCTACTTTGTTATTGGAGTAGGGTTACTAGCTTTCTTATGCTTACAGTTTGATGTAACTTTCTGCTCATCCTTTTTACTTTAAATATATTTGTGTCTTTATATTTAAGTACTTCTGTTGTAGACAGCATCTCGGTAAGTCTTTTTATTCAGTTTGACCGTCAGTGACTTTTAGGTTTTTGATCTATTTATACTAAACATACTTATTAACATGATTAGATATATGCCTACTATTTCCCTGCTGATTTTTGCTGATTTTCCTATTTGTCCCATATAATTTGTTTCCCCTTTCTCTCTGCTTTGCTTCATTAGTTTGGGTTAATTGAATTCTTTTAGTATTATGTATTGACTTCTCTATTTGCATTTTAGCCCTGTTTCTATATATTTTTGTTTAGGGATTCCTGTATTCACCTTTATAACAGTTGACTTAGAGTTAATACAGCACATTTCATGTAAAGTAGAAAAACTTTTGGCACAATAGTTTCACTAAGTCTTCCTTTGTTCTTTGTTCTCTTGTCATACTTTATACCTTTATATGTTATAAAACCTATGTATTATAATTTCCTTTCTATAATCAGTAATCTTTAAAATAAGAGGACATACTATATTTTTGTATTTACCCATGTATTTACCATTTCTGCTTTTTGTTCCTTTCTGTTTCCATCCTTAGCTCTTTCCCTTCTGTGAAGAATTTCCTTTATTATCCCTATAGTGGAAGTCTGAGGACAGCAAATTCTTCTACCTTTGTTTCTCTGAAAATACACTTTTCTTTCACTTTTACTGAATATTAAATTCTGGATTAACTTATTTTTCTTCTTTTAGTACTTTAAATGCAATCCTATGATTTTTTTATCTCTAATTCTATTGATGAGAATTGTCATCCCTTATATCATCATTTATGTGTGTTGAGTGTATCTTTTTAGTCTGGGCTTAGTTTCAAGTTTTCTTAGTATATTTTATATCTAGATGTGGTTTTCTTGGTATTTTCTTATTTGATATTCATGAACTGATACTCTACTTGAACATAAATTGATATTCTACATGAAAAGTATGTATTTTTAGTCCACATTTTTTCCAGCATACATATTTTTTTCTCCTTGCTCTTTCTTTCTTCTTTCATCCTATGATAAAACTATACATACCTATGCAAGAATGCTTTCTTTGTTTATACCTGTCACTGATACTCCTATCCTTTAAAAATGATATTTTTTAATGTATTTTTCAAATCAGATATTTGCCAGTTCAGCCCATTTATTGGCAGTTTCCAGTTTTACTTTAATTTTTAAATGTATTTCTGGCCCTCTTATTCTATAATTTTCATTTGGTTTATTTTTATGATTTCCATTTTTCTGACTGTATTCCCTACATTTTTACTTGTTTTGAATCGTTTTCCTTTTAATTATTGGAGCATATTTTACTTGGTTCTTTAAAGACCTTATCTGCTAATACTACATCTGTTTCATCTTCATGTATGTTTCTGATAATATATATGTAATTGAAATTTTGGGAAAAAACAGGTAGAAAACAATTTAGGAACTCTATTAATATAAAATATATTTTTTAATCTTTTAATATTTGAAAGCCATATTATTATTGAATGCTAAAATAGTAATCCTATGCTGTGGGTGTTCTAACATATGTAACTGTATTCTGTATCACAAAAATAGTGTTCAGGGTGAAGTAAGGATGAATATAACCATAGTGGTAAATAGTTCTTATATTTTACATAAAGTGGTACTGTACCAACTGAGTAAAATGTAATTATTTGTGTGTTGTGTATATGTGTGTGTGTGTGTGCATGTTGCCAAGAATTGAACCTAAGGTCTCAGGCATGGTAGGCAAGTTCTCTACCAGTAAAATCATAGGAAAATTGCTAAAAATGAGAAATGTAGCTAAAAAAGGAATAGCAAAATTAAAATGTGATAATAAAAATATTTTATTAATCCAAAACAATGTAGGGAAGAAAGAAGAAAGGAACAAAGTAAACAAAGATATACAGAAAGCAAATGTCAAAATGGTAGACCTAAATCTTTGCCTAATTGTATTGATCATTACTTTATATTCTTGTTATTCATTACCTTAATTATTCAAACACCAGTTAGAGTATTTTAAAGTTTTTCTGTGGTTTTCTTTAAATTTCGTGTAATTTTTGCCATTTTTTGTTTTATACAGTTTGGTGCATATTTACCTTTTGTGGGTTTGATTAAATTTGACCTTGTGGATTATAATTTTGATAAACTGAGAACAGCATTTTAACTTTTTTGTTTTAGTCTTTGTCTCTCTTTGGGTGAAACATTTAATTGTGTATATTTTTATTTTAACAACTGTTAAAATCTGATAATATTGTCCTGTTATTCATATTTATGTAACAGAGAGTGTTGTGTTAATTTGCCTTTGTAATTTTGTTATTTTATATTTCTCTTTCTTAAATGACTTGTTTTTTTTTTTTACATTTTTGTCTTTTAAAATATACTTGCATTTCTCTCTGTTGTAATCATTTACATGATATGTTGCATGGTGTTTTCGTAAATTCATATTACTTACACATCTTATGTTGAAATCAAATTTTATTTGACCAACTTAATATAGGATTCCTTGTATGAAAGAAAATAGAAAACTAAAAATTCCTTAATAATGATTAATCATTATTATCAAAAATTTTTTATTAATTGAGTACATGCTTTAAAGTAGTAGATTCTGTACTGAAATGTTTATAAACCTTGTCTTTTAAAAAAGTTTCCAGAGGGGCTGGGGATATAGCTCAATTGGTAGAGTGCTTGCCTTGCAAGCACAAGGCCCTGGGTTTGATCCCCACCACTGCAAAAAAAAAAAAAAAAAAAAAAAAAAAAGAGTTTCCAGTTGGTGATGTAGCTGAGTAGTAGAACACTTGCTTAGCATGCTTGAGACCCTTGATCAATCCCTAGTACCATAAATTTTTTCCAATTACCCCATCATATAATATACATTGTTATTAATTTTTAGAAGTACCATGTAATATATTTAACATATGCACTTATTATGAGGATACTCATTCTGCCTCTCTCAGATTCCTCTTTTGCATATTAAAAACTATATAGATAAAGCAGCTTGGAAAGATTTGGAATAATACTAAAGTGATCAGATACTGGGAACAGCATTAGTAGTACTTGTAACTGATTGAGCAATATTTGAGCCCTATTATATCTTACTACTGCAAATCTGTGTGATTAACCATTATACCTTTATGCTGTTCATACAGCATCATCACTTTGTTGGCATAATCTGACATTTTTATTTTAATCTCATAGGCACATATTTCATTTGTATCATTTTATTAAATTGCAGAATTTATACAAAGTCAAATTATTGCATTTATTTCATAATTGCATTCGATTTTGTATCAATAGGCTGTGTAGAGTCAATAATTACACGTAGAAGTCAATATGGTTGTAACTGCTTATTTCATGGTACCACATTCACTCTGCTATTATTTTATCTCTTTTTTTTTCCCTACTTGGTTCTCAGGTTCAAGAACTCCTGAAGTAAAGTATTTCCTTAATCTTGATATTATTAGCCCTTCTTTTCTTCATTAATTAGCTTGATCAGTCAGATTTCTCAGTTATTAGAAAAAGGTATACAACACAAAGTACCTTAATGGGGGGAAAAGAAGATTCCTAACCATAATGGCTTCAGGCTCAGTGGAGCCCAGAAATATAGAAGAAAAGAAGCATCTGGTCTTTTACTCCCTTACTATATATTAGTTCTATGTCTCCTGATTTGACTCAATTATTCAGCCCATTTTTCTCTTACGAAAACTCTGGGTAGGTCTGGTCATTTTCATGTATGTGGATTTGCAAAAGGACCATTTGAAGCCCTTGATTCCATTCTTATCTGCCTTGAAAACTCAGTAAAGTGAACTTTTCTCTTCCTTGTCCATATAGAAGTCTAAGAGTAGAGATATGGGCCTGAGTTAAGACACTATGACATTTGCAGATCCAGGAATGGGAATTCAGGTAGGCCTGGTCATATCTGCAATGGAAGTATGGTATTCAATGATTATCAGCTTCATTAGGACCCCATGGTCTAGAATGGAGTGTCCCTGAGGACCAGGGAAGGGAGCTGCAAACATGGCCAGACCAAAGTCTTGTAAAAAGTATAAGTACTTTACATGAAGTCTTAAATTTAAAGTACATTTACATAATTCATGCCACCATCAACAGTAGTGTGACAACTACTCTATTTATTTCCAAATATGTAAGTTAACAATTACCACCAGCATACATTATCAAATAATCCCACATAACACCAAAAGTTTCCTTAGTCTGGTGGACAGCAGCAAAGACTCCCTACAGTGAATCCATCAGTCAGTTTATCCAGTTGCTCCTGTATTTGCTTTTGTGAATGATCTCAGTTTTCTATGGGTCTTAGAAGGTATAAGATGGTGCTAGTATAAAGGTCTTTCTTTGTGGACTATGACTTAGAAATTATTTTATTAAGGCTTGAGGGAATTGCTGTTTTTGTGGATTGGGCTTTAATTTTCCAATCTGCATGTGTAATTCCTTGGAAGTATCAAGAAGTATCAGTTTGGTTTAGGAAACTACTGGAATTTGAAATAGTATCAAGCACCATTTCTAATCATGATACTTAAGCTGTATCTCCACTTTATAGAAAAAAAATGGTTCTTAGCTCTATAGTGCAGAAGTGAGTAATAGAACATTACCTCTTTATCAGTGTGATAACCTCCTCAATAGGCTATTGTAAGGACCAGTAGTGTGTATTCTTTTAGGAGAGGAGTTATACCTAAAGGTGTTACCAGAGGTTTTCTCATCTCACTCTGCCTTGGGAAGAATATGATGATTGCACATTTTCTACTTTCATCACCTTCTGTCCCTCAGGCTTCTTATATCTTGCCCATAGACAGAAATGTCTCCTTCTCATAGCTGCATGCTGTTCCCTGCTTTTTAAAGGGCAGCTTGAATAATATTTACTTCTTTGATAATGAATAGCTACCACATCCTTCAACATTATTATCAGACTCTAAGACTATAGGTCATGATACACAAACAGCTATTTAAAGCACTGGTTTGGTATCACCTCAAAATAAATGTCAATTTCACAATGCAAAACCCAACTGATGCCGGACACAGGAATTTGATTTGAACATTCAAACTTTGACTTGGTGATGATAGAAAGGAAAACAAGTCATGTGAAGGAATATACAGGCAAGGTGTTTATTAGATCTTTCCTAAGAGGAGGGAGACAGGACTGACCAGAGTATCAGGTTGGCTCCCTAAGCAAAGAGAGAGGGTTTTATTCTTGAAAAGGGCTCTTTGTAAGGGGGTGAGTGTCTAAGTTTTAGGAATATTAATTGTCCTTAGGTACATTTCAAAGTTGTGGGTTTTTTGTTTTTTTGTTTTTTTGTTTTTCTTTTTGAGAACTCTGTAACTGAGGAAGGCAAAGTCAATAGGCCATTCTGGAGCCAAATGTTAGTTTTTCATATCAGTAATAGTTTCATTCTGTATAAACATCTCTGACTTATGATAAGGATTCATTGCTGTAGCTATTAAGAGAAATATAAGTGGAAAATGGAAGAGTATACAAATAAAAGTAACAAGTTAAGGACTCAGTGAATTTGCTGTTTTGTTGACTCCTTAGCAGTCTTTTTATCCTTTGTCCTCAGAGAGATATGGCAAGAGCATCCTGGCCCCAGTAATGCACCTGGTCTCTGAAGCTGATAAGGTTGTTTAAGGCACATACCCACCTATTAATAGCTAACAAACTATTGGTTAAAGTGGAAGAGCAGGAAAAAACAATCTAATACTATCTTTTAATGACTGTCAGGACATCAGTTAAGTCCCAGGAGTGTTTGCCCTTTGTCTCTATGATGGTCTCTTGTCTCACAAGCAGGTCCTCATGGAATGTAGGTACATCAAAGAACTTCCTCAGAGGAAGGTAACATATGTTAGCCAAATAAATTATGGGTTCTCTTTGCTTCCTTTCAACTGAATTATGTGTGAGTTCCCTACCCCTACCCTACTTCTTTCACTTCAGTGATGCTCTTTTTAGTCTATTGTATAATTGGGTTATAAAATTAAATTATTATCTCTCTTTCTAACATTTGTAATAGAGGAACAACTTTGAGAAAGAAAACTATCTATCCAATATAGAAATAGACTATTAGCCCAGTACCAAAAATGAAAGGTATTTATCCACCCAGATAAATGAAAATATTACATGAAGGAAAACATTGGACACTCTGTTGCTGAACTATACTTAGAGAACAGATTTATAAATTTAATTATCAAGCATGTACATGCAATATGAGCAACCCTCAACTTGAAGAAGCAGTTACTGGTATCTGGGTAGGCCACCAGAGAAACAAAACCAATTATATATTACATGGTTTAAAATGGCAGTGCTGGATATTTTATCCCTCTTGTTCCTACTTGAGAAAGTCATAGACCACAGAGAAATTTCTTCATCATATTCTTCTGGAAAGTACTAATCTTCCTCTACCCTAGTGTGAAAAGAAGACAAGATTATTTAAAAAAAAAAGTTGAAGGTAAAAGTTAAAGAAAAATTACCTTCCAAATAAGACTTCAGGAAGAAGTCACATCATCATTCTTAGAAGTTATTTGTAATTTCATCTAATCACATTTTCATCTTAATTACTGTCACTATTCCTTTGATCCCTGATAAAGTTTGAACTCCTTGAGATTGTCTTTATCACATTCTGAAATCAGTGCTTCCTATATATTTGATCATGGTATGTACTCAGTAAATGCATTTCAATTCTTTGAATGCATCAGTGTAAAACAACAATTCTCTGTAAAGAAAATACAAAAAGAAAGCACCTTATTTTGAGCAAAATTTAAGTGGTCATGGCCTGGGAACATGGACTCCAGTTACCCTGAATGGCCACATGTGGTGGTACACACCTCAGGAGGCTCAGACAGGAGGATGGCAAGTTTCAGGCAGGACTGGGGATGTAGCTCAATGGAAGGGTGCTGGTCTAGCATGCCCAAGGTCCTGGGTTTGAGCCCTAGTACTGGGGGCTGGAGGGAGTTACATGATTGACATATTCTACCATGAAAACAGTTACATGAGCGTTTATAGGCAGAGAACAAAAACAGCCATTATTGATATATTTAATGTCTATATTTGGGAGGACATTAAGTAGTCCAGCTATATAAAAGTAGTTTCCTATAGTTATCAGATATTCGTGTTCTTAGCTTTAGGGTCAGTGGATGTTAGTACTCTGTTAAGCTAAACAAAACATTCCAAATGTACCTACTAGTCACAAGAATATTAGATCAGATACAAAAGTTAAAGAAAATGGCTATTTTTCTAAAGATCCTAAGATAGGCCAAGATAATTTTGGCTCTTGAGCATTCCATCTCTCCACAATCACAAGTTCTGCAAAGTTCAGTTTGCAGAATCTTTAATATAGATATGATTTTCAGCTTCACAAATAGTTTATTAAATAATTGAGTTGATCATTAATTATATACAGATTCAGGAATAGAAATGGAAAAATATATATGTGCATGTTCATTCCTTTGATGTGAATTTTAGTGTAAACAATTAAGTAAAAGAAGCTTCTTTGAGGTGAATATCAGAGATGCAAGCGAATATAATACAGAGGGCAAAATGGCATGGACAATATCACATTAGTTGTTAGCACTACACTGAGTTCCATGAAAGCAGCCAGAGGAAGTTATACTTTCCTTGCATCTGGTATAATATCTGTCTTAAAGATATAGCAATGTTTGTTGAATGAATGAATCATCACATTTGTGAATAAGTGAATGGACAAAGGGATTGTTCCCTACTTGCTATGGGACATTTCTTGTAATTATGTCCTTCATGAAAGACATCTCTAGAGGAATTCCAGAGCTAAAATCATAAGATTTAACTTTTGAAGTTATAATGGATTTATTATTTAGCCTATCGTAAATGAAGGTTACAAACAATACTATGTGTACTTAAATTGGCAATCCCTTTAAGGGAATGTTTGATTTATTTATGTTCTGTAGTGAATGACAAATAGATGCAGAAGCAAATGTAATAATACTATTCTCTCATTACCACTTATTGATATCTTGCTGTATATGTAATGTTCTACATATTCTGTTATTTTTCATATATACATATTTACATATGCACACCTACATAGTGCTTAGACCCAGTTAATTGAGGAGAAACTCTAGTAGAGATGAAGAAGATTGCCTTGTGACTGACCTAGTTGTGGAGCTGCTTAACTAGACAGACTTTATGTATTATCTCCATTGCAATTAAAAATAAAAGCTTATTCACATGCTCTACTTGACTATATTCATCTCCCCTTTTAGTCCCTGACCTTTACTTGGATGTTAGGCAATAATGATCACAATCCATTTCCATGTGTAGTCTCTAGATACTCAGGATCAGGGACAAGTGAAAATATAAAAATAAATAATGTAATATGCCACATTATGAAATCATAACGAGAACAATAATTTTGGAGTAAAAATAGCACAATAATGGGCACTGTTTTTATAGCACCAGCTGTGTTGTTGGCCCTATGGATGCTGCTTTGTGTAATTCTTTACACCAACCTACTAATAGATGTTTTTTCCTCCGTTTCAAAAATGAGGAAAACAAGGCCAATAATTACTAAGAAGCACATACATTATTCTAATTTGAACTTCTAGATTCAAAGGCAGTGTTCTAGGACACCATTCTGTGTACCAACATGGAATATGTTTTAAGTTCATCCATTCAATCTAAAAAATCTTAGTGGAGCGTTATTATAAGATAGGAACTATTCTAGGTAGAAGGGGTATAGCTGTGAGGAAGATTGTAAAGGTCCCTCTAATCATGGAAATTGAATGTATTAGTAGGTACAGTGGCATACTAATTAATTAAATGGATACTGGGATAGATTGCCTGGGTTCAGATTCCCATTCACCATGTTTTCCTAGTTTTCTTTGTGGTAGAAAGTACGTGGAATGTGCCAGTCATTATCAAAATTTAAAAATACATTGTAAAAAATCGTACTTAGAACGATGTCTGACATAAGTGCTCAATAAATGTTACTTATAAGACTCTTTGCAAAAACATACACTTAAAAATCATTGATTGTGTTATAAATGTCAAGTACTGGCTCTGAAAACTCACCAAAGATTTTTGCTGGTAAGGACACAGCTAAATATATTCTTTTTATAGCAAGGGAAAACCCACCTTGGCAGATTCTCATCAGCATTTGGGGGCTGAGACAAAAGATGTTTGATGTGTTTTTTTTTTTTTTTTAATCTCTATCTGAGATTTTGAAGTTTCATGTAAGGTGAGTCTTAGGTGAAGTTTCATGTAAGTGTGGGGGCTTAGGCATGGTAATAATTATGATATGGTACTTTAGGATTAAAAGACACTGTAAGAGAAGGTTTTGTGATAAGAGATTCTTTAAGTTTGGAGGCATTAGCTGGTCTGATGCTTTTTACAGATGAGTTGGTCTTTCAGGAAGTTCCCAGAGAGAACAATAATATATTTACAATATTATCTTCCTGGGCAAGAGTTTCAGGAACACTTATGTTTATGTTGATAAAGACAATGGTATCATAAGGTCATGTTAATGAAGACAGTATGTTGCGTGGGCATAGACAATTTAAGTTCTGAGTCGTATCATTTAATGGATAGGGATGGGAAACTCCATTTACAATTTTTGAGATAGAACATCTGAGGGCAACACAGACTTATACTGAGAGGACTGTGATCAGAGTATGCTGCCTTCTGCTCAACCAGGAGCTAGGGACATATCCATTAAGCCAAGAGACAAACATTCTCCTAAAAACAGCACATTTTCCCCTTTAATATTGAAGTTGCTCTTTTCAAAACAATGTCATGAACCTCTGAGGCAATGGGAACATTATCTAACTGCTGCCTTTCATTTGCAGCATAACTGCATGCAGTAGGCTCCCTCATTTCCAGGTCATTAGTAAACCATGAATTGAAGAGGTTTGAGGAGAGCTACTTGGAAGGCTGAGGAAGAAGAAACACAAGTTTTAAGGCCACTTAGTGAGATCTTGTGTTAAAAACTGCTGGGGATTTATCTCATTGGTAAAGCACCCTCGATATTCAATCCCTAGTGCTAGAAAGGAAAAAAAAAAAAAAGAAGAAGAAAGCAATCCAGAATTCCCATTGACTGGTTAGGGGGTTTGGTTTCCTAACATCAAGTTCTAGTTTTTCTCCTTCTTGGAGCTAAATTATCTGAAGACTTCTCTTCTTAGAGGAGAAACTAATGAGTCAAAAGGGAATTTGATATCAGGAACTCTACATAAGGAAGACATTAGTTTACCAAGGAACTAGTTACTGTCCAGTTTGTAGGCAGCAGTTAGTAGATTTTTATTTCACTAATCTGATAGTTTGTAGAGCTACTCAATGATCTGATTAAAACCAAAATACCACTATGAAATTGTCAAGAAGTGTTGTAAATTTTTGTACAATTGTTTAATAATAGTATCAATACCATTTATAGAGCTCAAGAAAAAGTGTTTTGACAGATTTATGAAAGTCAGACACTGTCAAATAGCCTGTATCTCTAGCTTTCTTTCAAGTTCAATTCCTATTAAAAGTAAAAAGCTTCTTCTACAAAAGTTTCTCTAGTGTTGTTTTCCTAGTCACAGGAAGCTCCTCTCCTATGTATTACAAGATAGGAATTTTAGATTTTCAACCATCTAGCATATTGTCATGTTTGCCTTGTTATCTATAAGTTGAGTCCCAGTTACTGACTCATTACAATGAATTGGAACCAAGAGAAACCAAGTTGTTCACAAAGGAAGATGTGCAAACCCAACAGTCTGGTTGTATGCTTTAACCACTACACACATAGTTATAAACAGGCATTAGATTCATACTGATAAGTGATTAAAATGCCAAAAATGAAATGAAAATAATAAATGCCTTATAAGTAACATAGTTAAATGTGACCTAGGCCAGATAGGTAAGAAAATAAACAACAAAAGAATACAGATTAAACATGACAATCTATGATATTGTTTTGTGGATCCTTCAATGGAAACTACATTTCATGCATTCATTTACTTAGTTTGAAAGTCTTGGAAAGAGGCTTTCTCTTTCCAAAGACCACCTGCTTAAGGTCTCCAATAACGATTAAGTGCCCCTTTGATTGAAAGACTCTTATCACCCTCTTGAAATTTTTTTTCTGGGCTAGTTAATAATATTACATAGGATCGTTTTCAACAGGGCCTGAGGACTTTCTGAGATGTTGCTCCAGATTTTACACTTAAATTTTCAGTATTTAGAGCATGGAAGAATGACTTAGTGTACACTGAGGAAAGACTACTTGAACATCTTAAAAATAAGATGACATCAATTGAATGAACTACAGTGTTTGGCCATGGATACCCATGATAGTCTAGAAGCAGTAGCGATATTCCTAAACTTATGGGTCAGCCTGTTGCTAACTCAAAAGGAGTGATTTGCTAAAGAACAAAAAGAGTTGAGCTCATTGTTTTTACAATTTTTTTTAATAGTCCACAGGTCTATATTTATTTATTTATTTATTTTACATTTATTATGCCATGAATTCACAGGAATTAGGTTCCAGTGGCTCAGGCTCCTTTCCACTTTGTTCTCATAAAATGTGCTTCTCTGGGTGGAGCAGGCTGGCACTTCAGCTGAACCCAGGTAACTTTAGCTTCTTTCTTTTTCTGAACATTTTCCTTCACATGTTTCAGTAAGCTGTCTAGGCTCTTAGAGTGCTTAATATGGTCAATATGCACATTAATTCTCTTGACAAGAATCTTGCCCTTAACTTGCTTATTTACAACAATGCCAACAGCATGCTGGGTAATATTGTAGACTCTCCCAGTTTTGCCGTAGCATTTGTGAAACATTCCTTTTTGAATAGTACCCGTTCCCTTAATGCCTATAATATCATATTTCTTGTAGATCTGCATATATGTGGCCAAAGGAACAATTCCATGTTTTCTAAAAGGCCTAGAGAATATATATTGGGTTCCTCTCTGCTTTCCCTTTGTGTTCATCATTTTGGCAAATTACTGGAAGATGGTGTTTCCAGCCCAAAGGCTGTCTTTACCTTATTTAAATGACGGTAACTTTTTATGTTGCTCAGGTTTGGCCCTGAACTCCTGGGCTCAAGCACTCCTTACACTTCAGCCTTCTTAGTAGCTGAGACTACAAGCTGTGCCACCATGTCCCATGAACTCCTTGTCTTTAAAGAAAACCATACACTACAGGAGTTTGAGCATCTCTGATAATTTTGCTAATTTGAGCTAAAATTTTCTGTTTATTCTTTCTTCCCTGAAGATTGGAGTATTATGGAGAGTTGAGTTACTGGTTAACTGGCAGAGTTGTGCAGAACTCTTTAATTATAGTCTCAGTAAAATGGTTGTGCCTAAGACCATAACAGTATCTTGGGAACAAAAAAATATAATATTTTGCTTCTGGCAGAGCTGGAAATCTCCAGTAAGGCTTCAATTTGTCCCCCAAACAAGCAATTATAATACATATTCAAAGTCATTGCAGCCAGGCACAGTAGCACACACCTATAATCCCAGTGGCATGGGATGCTGAGGCAGGAGGATTACAAGTTCAAATCCAGCTTCGGCAACTTAGTGAGGCGCTAAGCAACTTAGCAAAATCCTGTATCTAAATAAAATATTTTTAAAAGCAGGCTGGGGATGTTGCTCAGTAGTTAAGAGACCCTGGGTTCAATCTCCAATACCAAAAGGAGAAAAAAAAAAAGCAGAAGGTATTACAGAATCTTTTTATAAATGTTTAGAGGGCCCTGAGATTTGGGCTCTTATCTATCCTCTCCTTTATATTTTTAACAAGGATTATACTGGTGATGGATGAGACATACACCAGAAGCACCCTCAATAACCTCAGTAGTTTCTCTGTCAGTATTGACTGAGGACAGTATTTAATTTTTCTTTTCTGTGGTAGGTCATTTCATCTTAAAATTTTCCAATTTTTCACTTGAGATCCTCTGGTACTATTGAGTTGCCATCCAGAGGTTACTGTCATGCACTTTACCCGCAGATTTCTCCAAGTAACTCTTCACTGTGGAGCCAATTGCTGGCATTCTACAATAACTTACTTGAAACTCCCAAGAAAGATTAGAGCATGATGCCAGGATCTTACTAAAAGCTAAATGCTGGGACAGTTTCTTCAGAGTCCAGAGTATCCCCTTTTGTGTTATTGCTTACTTTTTGTATAGCTATGTCTTTAGGAAGCTTCATAAAATTTATTTTGCTGATCAGTCTTAATTGAGGCTCCTGCGGAGATCAAGAACCCTGTTTACAAAAGCATTTCAAAAAGAAAGAGGAGAGGAGGAAGAGGAAGGGGAAAGGGGAATGAGGAAGACAAGAAGAGGAGGAGGAGGAAGAAAACTACACTAGAAGTGTATTTACTATTCACTCTCTTCCTCTTAACTGAATAGATATATACAGTGCAGTGAGTTCTGTGAGTTCTGTCATATGGACACATTTTACCTCCAATGGGGGATACATATAAAGTAAGGACTGTCATATCATATTATATCCGATAGATTTTTTTTTTCAGTTTTAAACTAGAGTCCCTCAAAAAATAAAATTAAAGTGCATCTTTTCACTCTGTTGATCATTTTCTCTGTTGTGTAGAAGATTCTTGGTTTGATATAATCCCCTTAGTTTGATATACGGTGTTGCTTTTGTTTCCTTTGCTTTTGAGGTTTTATAAAAATACCTCTATCAATGTCTTGGAGTGTTCCCCCAGGTTTCTTTTAGTAGGTTCATATTTTCCGGTCTTTAATGTCAATCCTTGTTCTATTTTGAGTTATTTTTTAGATGGCGGGAGATTGGGGGGTGGGCAGTTTCATTTTTCCGTGTGTTTGTGTGTGTGTGTGGTGTGTGTACTTGGTGTATATAAAACCATTTTTTGAAGAGAATGTCCTTTCTCCAATGTGCATAGTTGGTGCCTTTCTTGAAAATCATTTGGCTATAAATAGATGGAGTACCTTCTGGACTTTGTTTTATTTCATTGACCTGTGTCAGTTTTAATGCTAATATCATGCTGTTTTGATTACCATAGCATTGTAAAATGTTTTGAAGTCGGCTATTGTGATGTTTCCAGCTTTGTTGTTTTGCTCAGGATTGCTTTGTCTCTTCTGGATCTTTGTGATAATATATATATATGAATTTCCTGATTTAAAAAAAAATTGTGTAAAGAATGTTGTTGGTATTTGATAGGGATTTCATTGAATCTATAGATTGCTTTGGATAATATGAATGTTGAATGGTATTCTTCCCATTTATGAGCTTGGAATGCCTTTCCATTTTGGAGGGTCCTTTTAAATTTGTTTTCATTTGTGTTTTATAATTTTCATTGTGGTGATCTTTTATTTTCTTGTTTAAATTTATTAGTAGGCATTTTATTATTTTGTGCCTGTTGTGAATGGAATTTTTAAATTTTCTTTTTCAGCCAGTTTAATATTAGTATATAAAACTACTATTTTTGTATTTTTATTTATTTTGTATCCTGAAACTTTACTGAATTTAATGAAGAGACAACATGCAGAATGGGAGAAAATATTTACAAACAATTCCTTCAACAAAGGATTAATATCCAAAATATAAGAAACTCAAATAACTCAACAGAAAAAAAAAGCAAATAATCTGATTTTAAAATAGGCAGAAGACAGACATTTTGCAAAAATAGGCATAA
This sequence comes from Sciurus carolinensis, assembly GCF_902686445.1. Taxonomy (NCBI): domain Eukaryota; kingdom Metazoa; phylum Chordata; class Mammalia; order Rodentia; family Sciuridae; genus Sciurus; species Sciurus carolinensis. The sequence goes on from NC_062214.1 coordinate 73,534,723, forward strand.
AAATCATTAATAAGTATATTAAAAATGCTTAATATTACTACTCGTGAGGAAATGCAAATCAAAACCACAATGAGATATGACTCAACCCAGTTAGAATAGCTACTATCAAGAATATAAAAAATAAATGCTTGTGAGGATCCAGAGAACCCTCAGGAAAACTCTTACACACACTTGGTGACAATGTAAATTAGTAAAGTCGTTATGGAAAACAGTATGGAGGTTCCTCAGAAAAACTGAAAATAGAATCACCATATGATTCAGCTATTCCACCACTGATTATATATAAAAATGAGATGAAATCATTATATCAAAAAGTTACTTGCACAACCATATTTATCACAGCACTATTTTCAGTAATCAAACTGCGGAATCAACTGAGATGCCCATCTCAATGGATGAGTGGATTTTTAAATGTGGCATGTATACATAATGGAATATTATTCAACCATTAAATGACAGGAAGACCTGTCATTTGCAGCAACTTGGGGGACATGATGTTATGTGAAATAACCCAGGCATAGAAAGACAGATACTGCATGCTGGATAATTGGTACCAAAATACAATTTTATGGAACACAGTGCTAATGTTCTATAGCATAGTAAAGTAATTATAATCCACAATAATTTATCATACATTTCAAAATAAATAGACTTTGACAGTTCCTAACACATTGAAATGATATTTGAAGAGATAGAAATACTAATTATCTTCATTTTATCATTAAATCTTTTAGCCCTTTTTAACTCTTGGTTTTAGAAGATATTGTGCAAGTTTTGGAAGGTGTTTAGATGGAAGGCTTATACCCATTATTCTATCTATATTAGTAGGGATTTTGTCCACAAAAATGCCAAGCATTTTCTTGTAATCTTCTATTTGGGCTTGATTTAGTTTCAAAAGTAGTGGTAAAGTAATGTTAAATTATCTGTCTCTTTACTAATAGAGTACTCCTCAGATTTTCAAGATCTAGACCTCCCAGCTGGCATTTAATTTGCATTTCTACTTCCACATTAAACCCTTGCTATGAAGTGAACTGATTATGGTATTATAGAGAATGAAGGAATATAATTAAGCTAAAGTCTGAGGAAGGAAGATGGAAAATAGCTGAAGATTATTGGGAAAACCAGCTGAGTATTTTGTCAGTTCTGAAGAAAATAGTGTTTAATAGTGGTAGGGTTTAAGGTTGACACTGTAGCACCCATATCGGGTGTGTGTGTGTTTCTGTGTTTCTGGAGATTAAGTCCATTCCTCTTATACAAAAATGGTAAGGATAAAGGTGAATAGTAGCATTGTTAGTCATAAGGCAGATTTCACCAGAGATAAAATTTTTCAAATTTTATTGGATAATCAAAATGTTCCCAAAAAAAGATTTCTTACTCTTAGGAGACAAAATAATCTCAGTATCTTGGGAGTGTAATGAAAATATGTTGAAGTTAAACCCAATTTAAGACTTACTTAGCTCACTGTTGCGCTCACATTCTTAAACAACAAAAAGCTATGGGGTGTCTGAGGAAGACATTATTTCTGAGTTAAGGGTCTTGGGCCTAGGCTGCAAGGACTCAATCTTTATTGGATCTTGGTAAGATTCCAAGATAAATACTGAATTCCTAAATATCATCTAAACACTTTTGATAAGATAAAAGTGAGTTTATTCTTAATGTGGTAAGAGAAAGCAATCTCACAACAGATCTTAGTAGCATTTTAGATAGGTGAATGCAAAGTTAGACTATTTGAGACTTTAAAGTCTTATTTACAGTAGGTCTTCTAATGCCAGGGCTTGATTAATATTGGATATGAATAATGAAATAGAATTTGTAGACATAGGAAAATGATTTGAAGGTAAGGGATAAAATAGGTCTTGGGATGTAAACTATTGTTTGATGAGTTAATAAGTTTCTAAGGAAGCTCTTGTAAATAGTAATAACATCATTTGCAACTTTTTATTTCGCTGGGCAAGGATTTCCTGGACTATTAAAATTATGTTAATGAAAATAACAGAAAAGTTGAATCATGTTGATGGACACAATCAGCTATGTGTATGTAAATGGTTTTGTTTCTCATCTGTGTCAATTAACACCATCCTCTATTTCAAAACATTTCAATGCTTTATGTATTGTTTATGACAAAAGTTCATAGTGTGATCTACACAACTGGACCTGGTCAAGTCCCCTTTCTGTTATCTCTTTGCTACTATTTCCTGTTCCTGGAATCAGTGAACCTGCTTCTACACCAGATTCTCTCTTGGTCTTAACTATTTTTCTACCATATAGTCTCATACTATCTTTTCCTTCTCCATAAATGGTCAGTTAGCCTTCTGTGTACCCCCACAACATTACTCTTCATCTCTTCATTACTCTTCATCCCAGTACCCCCACAACATTACTCTTCATCTCTTTTCATTATTTTCAGCATTTGCCCACCTCCTTGCATTAGAACGTGAATATATGTAATTTTTGTCTTTCTGACAAAAAAAGATTTTTTTCTGTCTTTTTAATTTCCACTGTACCAATACCAATTCGCTGACTGTGAAAGAAACAAAATTGACTTAAATCTGAAGCTCAAGAGCTACATTTGCTTCAAAATGATTGTTTTGGTAAGGAAGAAACTGAAAGAGAAATATGAACTTCTGGCTTCCTGAAGAGGGAAGCAAAATTATATAGAATTTTACTAAAAGGTAGAATTTAAGTTAAACTGATAATAGGCAGTATTTTTATTAGATCAAAGCAAAATAGAATTGGTCCTACAGGGTAGATTTGATCAAAGCTAAGAACATACAACTGGTAGAATGATTAGAGAGCAGATCGGTTCAAGTAGTATTTGCTGATTGGGGATTTAGCTGAAAACTGATTTTGACAGTTTTACCACTACTGAAGTACTGAGTGACCCTATCCTTCAGGAGAAAGTGGACTTCTTTGTTTCTTTTGTACATGTGGATGATGTCCTTCAGGCACAAGTGGCATTTTTTATTCTTGTCACCAATGCCTGGTGCAGCACAAAGATTATGACAATGAATAAAGAACACTGTGGTGATGTAGGTGCTCTATATGTCTTTGTAGGTACAGCAGTTAGAGTAACTTTTTTATCAGTTTTTTTAACATGAAATTGTTAATTCCTTGAAAACACAACTAAAAAAAATTCATAAAAATAGAGACAATATAAGTAGTCCTACTTCTTTTAAAGATATTAAATCCATAGTTAAATTATTTCCAAAAAAGAATATGCCATGTTTAAATGTAATACTAGTAGTATTTACAAGTATTTAAGGAAAATATATGTAATTAATTTTCAAGGCATCTTAATTCTATTAATTAAACTTAAGATGAACCATAAAAATACACTTTACAAAACATGGCTATTATGAATATAGATAGAATAGTAACTTGAATTATATGATATGTTTAAAGGAAAATAGGATACTGCATCCTAACCATTTGGGATTTATTGAAGAAACTAAAGGGTTTTTGTTTGGTCCTTAACATTAAAAATGCATACATATACTTAAGAATTCTGGTTTTAACTCTGACATGGGAAGAGCTTGTAAATTATCATTTCTCCCATTATAACAAGAGAAAACAGAACAAATTGAAAAAAAAATCAATTACTTCCTTGATCCCATCAGAGAATGGAGGCTTCAGGGAAAACTTCCACACCAAACTTTGGAGAGACAGACAGAAACAGGTGAGATTTTCTTAACTGAAGCAGAAGCCAGTGGAGTCACTAATTCTTAGGGACTCTAAAGTGGCAATTTAGAGGAATAGCTGGGCTATATTCCTGTTTTCACTACAGTCAAAGGAGAAAGCCCTGCACTTTACCTCCAGGAATCTTAACAGTTTCTCATGGTAAATATCTGAGAAAGATCCCCTTAGGGTTCTGTAAGGGGGAGGAGTAGTCAATGTGAAATATATTCAGAGCATCATCCATAAAAATGGTCTAATCTTCAGGGGAAATATTTTACTCGAACTTTATCCCAGTTGGAGGAAGGGCATTCCTCTCATCCCAGTTTCCTCAATCTTTCCTGTCTTACCAATCATAAAATTATTAGAACTACAAGTGTCAATATACTTCAAGGAAATATATTGGAAATACTAGAGCCTAGAAATAAAGTACTGGGGGAAGGTGGACAGGAGGAGAAAACTGTCACTGGAGAATTATTCATGAAACCCAAGACAGGTATACTAAACAGAGATATACTCAAAAGAGTTTAGGACACTCACTGTTCCCAAGACCATACCACAAAAGTCTTCAGTATAATAACAACATATTGCGTTTGAAAGAGTTGTTAAGGCACCAGTTATCCCAGAGTGCGTAAGGAAGTCCAAAGTCAAGAGGGGAAAAACAAAGACACTAGAGGAACTTGATACTTCCGGTACCTCTAGCAACAGCAAATATTAAAAGACAACCCACCTCCCTTGTCTGATTATCATAAATCTCACTCTAGAGGCCTGTTTACCTCAGTTTTTACTACCAAGTACAACTCAGTAAAAAATTAGAGTGCATGTCATATCATAAGAAAAATCAGCCTGAAGATACAAAGCAATTAGCAGGTCCAGACTCAGAAGACAGATGTTTGAATTAAACAGGGAATTTTAAGTAACTACGATTAGTATGTTAAGGGTCTCTAATGGAAAAAGTAGACACTGTGCAAGAACTGATAGGTTAAATATATGGAGGGATGAAAATTATAAGAACAAAAAGAAATGTTAGAAATAAAAAAAAACCACTGCAATATAAATAAAGAATGCTTCTATCAGGTACATCAGGAGTCTCAGTACAGCTGAGGAAAGAATCAGCAATAGGTCAACAGAGATGTCTCAAAATGAAATTCAAAGAGAAAAGAATTTTAAAAACAAGTCATTTAGGAATTGTGGACTATAGGTAAGAGGAAGGGGATCAGGAGAAGTAGGGAGTCAGGAAAGGGCAACAGAGAGTAGTAGGAAGAAAAGATGTTATAAAAACATGATATGTGCACGTATGAAAATGTCACAGTGAAACCCATTAATTTGTACAACTTATATGTACTTATAATAATAAAACAGAATTGTGGAATGAGGTATAACATAATTGGAATGCTAGAAGGAGAGTAGAGAGTAGAAGAAATGTTTGTTGTTATGATGACCAAGAAGTTTCCAAAATTAACAACAGACACCAAGCCACAGATCCAGGAAACTCAGAGAACACAAAGCACTAAATATTAAAACAATAATAAAACCTAGGCTTATCATATCCAACCTGCAGAAAAACCCTGAAAGAGCCAGAGGGGGAAAAAACCTTATCTATAAAGGAACAAGGATAAGAATCACAGTGGACTTCTCATCATAAACATAACAGCAAGAAGAGAGTGGATATTTAAATACTTAAAATGTTAGGAGAAAAAAAAGGCCTCGTCAACATAGATATCTATATCCAGTAAAAATTATCTTTCAAAAGATGAAGACTTACCCAGAAAAAAAAAAAAATGAGGGCTGTATTACCAGCGGATCTCCCTTACAAGAAATGTTAAAAGAAATTTTTCAGGCAGAAGGAAAGTTGTATGGACCTAAAACATGGGTTTCTATAAAGAAGAGCATTGGAAAAGGAGTGAGGTAAAATAAGATCTATTATTTCCATTAGTCTTAACAGAAAAGAATATATTCTAAGAGAGGAGATCAAATGGAATCATGTAAACTGATCAACTAAAAGCAGACAATGCACTAAAGTGGAGTGGAATAAAGAAACAGTAACATGATGAATAGCACACAAACAGCATATATTAATTAAACTTAATAATCACTTTAAATTTGAGTCATTTAAAAGACAGATTGTCAGAATGCATTAAGACAACAAGATCTAACTAAATGGTATCTTCAAGAAACATACTATAAAATTAATCAAGAAAATAAAGAAGACAAATGACCAATATCAGAAATAAAGGAAGAGCCATAAATACTGATATGGAGATTAAAGGATAACAATATAAGAAGAGCTCTATGCCCTCAATTCTTTTTTTTTTTTTTTTTTTTTTTTTTTTTTTTTTTGGTGGTGCTGGGGATTGAATTCAGGGCCTTGTGCATTGAGGCAACCTCTTTACCAACTGAGCTACATCCCCAGCCCATTTATGCCCTCAAAATTGATAACTTAAGTGAAGTGGAACAATTTGAAAGATACAAACTACCAAAGCTCACAGAAGAAATAGATAACTTAAGTATTTCTAAATCTCTTTATGAAATTGAATTTATAATTAATAAACTTCCAAAAATGTACCAGGTCCAGATATTTTTAATGACAAATTTTATCATTTTGGAAAGAAGTAATACTGGTTCTTCACCATTACTTTCAGAACATAGAAACAGGGAATACTTCATAATTCATTAAATCATTATTAATTACCCCAACTCAATAATCATATTAACATTACAAGAAAAGAAAGCTACAGATCATTATGTCTCATGAACATTGGCATAAAAATCCTTAACAAAATATTATAAAAATTAAATTCAGCAATATATACAAAAATTATACACCAAAACAAAGTGGATTATTTCCATTTTTGCAAGGCTGTTTCAATATTCAAAATTCAACCACATCAAGATCTTACAGAAGAAGGTCATATAATCATAACAATAGATGCAGAAAAAGCATTTGATGAACTCTAACACCCTTTCCTGAGAAAACTCTCAGCAAAGAAGAAATTCCCTCAACTTGATATAGAACATCTATAATATCAACTAATATACAGGGTGAAAACTGTATGCTAATTTTAGGATTAAGGGAAGAATGTCCTCTTGTACCATTCCTATGTGACATGATACTGGAAGTCTTAGCTTGTGCAATGAGACAAGAAAAAGGAAGGAGACATACAGATTGAAATGAATCAGATAAATCTGTCTTTCTTCACAGGTGACATTATTGTCTATGGAAAATAATCCGAAAGGCTCTATAAAAAAAAAACATTCTAGAGCTAATAAATGAGTTTAGCAAACTTAGAGGATACAAGACTAACATACAGAAGCCAGCTGATTACCAGTAATTAACAATTTGAATGTAAAAATTTACAATAACACAAATAACACACATGTACACACACATATAAAGACTCCTTTAAATATAAGCCAGGCGTGGTGCCCACCTGTAATCCCAACTACTCGGGAGTCTAAGCAGGAAAATCAAAAGTTCAAGATCAGTCTTGGCAACTTAAGCAAGATCCTGTCTCAAAAAAGAAGGACTGAGAATGTAGCTCAGTGGTAAAGTACCCATCATGCTTTTCAATCCTCAGTACCACAGAAAACAAAAGTAAGAACTAAAAACCCTTAGATATAAATCTTAATAAATAGGTACAGGATCTGTATGTCTCTGTCCATTAGATGTAAGAATGCATTTATGGATTAGAAGACTCAAATCTTATCTAGCTGTCAGTCCTTCTTAACTTGACTCGGTACAGTCCTATTCAAAATCTCAGAAAGCTGTTTTGTAGATATTGACAGACTCATTCTAAAGGTTATGTGACAAAACAAAAGACTTAGAATAGCCAGGTGCAGTGGCCCATGCCTGTAATCTCAGTGGCTTAAGAGGCTGAGATGGAAAGATCACAAGTTCACGGCCAGCTTCAGCAACTTAGCAAGACCCTAAGCAAATTAGCCCCTGTCTCAAGATAAAAAATAAAAAGGACTGGCAATGTGGCTCAGTGGTAATTTGCCCCTGGGTTAAATCCCCAGTACCACACACACACACACACACACAAAAGACTTAGAATAGCCAATACAATATTTACTGAAGACAAAGGTAGAGAGGACTCTCATTCTTCTTGATTTAAAAACTCTTAAAGATACTGTAATCAAGATAGTTTAGCACTGGTTAAAAATAAGAGAGCCCAGAAGTACACACACACGAATATAATTAACTGGTCTTTGCTAGTCTTTGACAGGGACACAAAAGCAATACAATGCCCAAAGGATATTCTCTTCAATAAATGGTGCTGGTTGTGGGGATGCACATGCTCAAAAATAGTGAACTTAGATGCAGGCTTTAAATATTTAACAAAAGTTAACTCAAAATAGATCATATGTGATAAAGATCTTTTGTCCAAATATATAAAGATCTCTTAAAACTCAGCAATAAGAAAACAAACAAATCAATTTTAAAATGGGCAAAAGATCTGAACTGACACCTCACCAAAACATACAAATGACAACCACACATAAAGATGTTCAACATTTTCTGTTATTAGGCAGATGTAAATTAAACAATAAAATACCTGTACACATCTACTAGATTGGCTAAAACCAAATAGCTGTTAATGTCAATTACTGGTGAAAAGGCAAGCAATATTCATTAGTGGTGGGGAATTCAAAATGGTATAGTCACTTTTCAAAAGTTTGACAGTTGACTACAAAGCTAGATATAATCCTGCCATATATCCAGCCACTATGCTCCAACTTACCTGAAAATTTATGTCCCCACAGAAATTATCATGTGAAAAATTTTAATAGTTTTATTCATAATTGCCCAATAGAATTAACCACATTATCTTGGTGAATAGATAAGCAAACTGTGATACATACATGCAATGGAATACTATTGAATAGTAAAAAAGAATGACCCATAAAGCCATAAAAAAAGATGTGGATAAATCTTAAATGCATACTGCTAACAAGAAGTCAGCCTAAAAAGGATACAAATAATGTGCTTCCTTTTATATGACCTACGGAAAAGGCAAAACCATGGATGTTAGGGATCAACAGAGGTTTTGGTAGCGGGGCACAGTGAGTCTATTTTGAATGCTACTATAATTGTATACAGGTGATATTATGCATTTCAAAAACTCATACAAATTTACAACTTTAATATATGAAATTTTAATAAGTAATTTAGGAGGATGGAGGATCCCAGGATGGAATACAGAATGTGACTAAAGAAGCCAGTTGTAGTATAAATGTATGAAACAATCTCACTGATAAGGTTAGCAGGGATGGGGGAAAGATCTGACTTAAGTAATTTCAGAAATGAGTGGAATCTGCAAAACTAAAAGCAAAGTGACTATATATAAGCAATTTGATAAAGTTGTTTCCCCTGGGTGTATGAGTTAGCAGTTCTGAAACTTACACATGAATAATGGAATCAAACAATTAAGTAAATGGTTGGCATATGGTTTAAGTTTTCTTCCTCTTGGAGTAACAGGTTAAATATAAGCAAGGAGAAAAGACTAGAATGATCCATGTTTAGTTTCATATACATACAGGTTGTTACACACATAAAGATGTGTGTATATGCATAGTCATTGCATATGTATACAGAAATTTCTTAGTCTGTCAACTGAGAAGGTCTAGAAGCAATGTCACCCTAATAGCAATGGACATGCTTAGATTCCAGTTCTTGTTTTCTAATACCAGTCTCCAACAAAACAAATTGGGAATCCTTGCAGAAAGAACTGATTCTATTACTTTGCAGGAAATGTACAAGATGAGCCCAGTTCCTTATAGTTCCAGAAAGTGAGGAAATACTAAAATAATTTATAACAGCACACTGATGGAAGTATATGAAAGGGATAAAGGAACCAAACAAAAGACCTGTCAAAGCTGAAACAATCTTAAAACCACAGCTGTATAATATTGGATTATAACCCAAAGTATAAAATAAATATTTATGAATTCATAGCAATATAAATAAATAAACAAGAGTAAAAAGACTAATTTTTGTGCAGAATTTTTGTAGATACTTTGTCTTCAAGAAAGTGTAGTATGATTCGTTACTCCTCAAATGTGGGCTCTTCATAGTGACTTGCTCCAAAAGAATAAAGTGTAAAAATAGGGGGTCAAAGAGAACTTTACAAAAAGAAAAGAAGAATGAACTTTACAAAGAAGAAACTTGATAAACACTGTCTCAACATGATATTCAAGATCAATATCAGTAGTGATAAATCATGTCCATAGTATGTACCCTTGATATGAGGTGATGAGAACTACATGCCTCTATGATCTGTCTCCCCCAAAACCACAGAACCCATATAATCATGAGAAAATCATCAGATTGCACTTGAGACTTTCTACAAATTATTCTGCCAGTTTGTCTCAAAATTATGAAGGTTTTCCAAAAGAAAAGTTTGAGAAAGTATCACATCCAAGAAGAGACTAAGTAGACAAGATAACTCTATGTAGTATGGGATCATAGAACAGTAATCAGACACTAGGTTGAAAACTATGGAAATCTGAATAAAGTAGACCTTTGTTAATAACTTATTAACACTGGTTAATTGAATATGGTAAAGGTATATCATTTTAATATATTAATAATCAAGGAGGCTGGGTTCAGCAGATTTGGGAACTCTGTATCATCTTCACTCTTTTTTGGTAAATATGAAACTATTATTAAAGAATTTAAAAACATTTGCTGTAACTCACCAAGGTAACACAAGAGGATAAAAAACATGCTCATCTCAAAAAATAAGTATAAAGCTTTGATAAAAATACAACAGCTATTCTTCTTAAATCTCCCTACTGGAACTAAGAATTTAGAATTGAACAAAATTCTTCAATGAGGTAAAGGGCAGTTACAAAGAAATCAATTGTGAAATCACTGATAATGGAGATACTGAAAACTTTCCTTTGACAATGGAAATACAACAATGATTTTTCTCTCATCATTTGTGTTCAACACTATACTGGATGTCCTAACTAGTATAAGTCATGGAATAAGAATTGGAAAAGGAAAGGTATAAATGATATTATTTACAGACAAAAATATCTGATCATGAGCAATAAAAATTAGGAAACTGGTTGAGCAAAGTTGCTAGATTAAAAAGAAAATTCAAATTAAATGTATTATCTATGTCAACTAGCAAATGAAAAATGAAGTTTTAGGAAGATAACATTTTAAGGAACATCAGAAACATCAGTTATACATAAGAAACATTCTACACTGTTACAAAACAGTATTGAAAGAGAGTAAATATAATACCTTACAAATGGAGAGGTATATTCAGATTAAAGATTCACTTATGTATAGATGCTAATTCTCCCTGAAATTTAACTAAAGATCCAGTGCAATATTATTCCAAATCTGAATCTGGGCTTTTTTTCAAATTATTGATCTGATTTCAAGAATTATGGAGTTCAGAAACATAAAGAGCTGAGATAGTCTTCTGAACAAGGTCACATGTATTAAAATGACCAAATCTGAAGACCTGTTATAAAATTGCCATGTACTGACAAAAGACAGAAAAATATCCCAGTAGAGCAATATAGAGACTCCTCAGACAATAGATTATGATTACTTTAAAAGACACTACTGCCAAATGGCAACAAAAGGATGGTCTCTTAAATAGTTGGTGCCAGGTCTATTGGATACCAGTGTGGGAAAAAAAATGGAGTCCCTTTTCAAACTATAAAAAGAAATTTAAGGTATGATGTTGATCATATAAGAAAGGCCAAATAAAGTTTCTTGAATATGTTATATTGTCATTATAACTTTGGAGAAAGTGAAAAATTAAAGTGAAATATCAGTAGCACTAACCATATAAAGAAAACAGTGAGGGCTGGGGAGATAGCTCAGTTGGTAGAGTGCTTGCCTTGCAAGCACAAGGCCCTGGGTTTGATCCCCAGCACTGAAAAAAAAAATTGATGACTTAGTTTGCATCAAAATTCAAACTTATCTATCAAAATATATATTCAGTGGAGAACAATTATATAAAAGACATAGAATATCTTTAATTTCAAAAAGCAAGGCATAAAATTTAAGTAGGTGCATCACAAAAGAGGATATCCAAATGACCAATAAGTATATGGAAAGATGCTCAAGACCACTAACTGGGAAAGTAATAATTCAAACAATAATCTCATAAAATTAGTGCCCATGAGGATAATTAAAATTAAAAACTCTCTAATAACCTGTTTAGAAGCTCTCAATGAGCTGGAGTGGTGGTTCAGTGGTAAAGCACTTGCCTGGCATGCGTGAGGCACTGGGTTCGATACTCAGTACCACATATAAATAAATTAAATAAAAGATGCATTGACAACTAAAAAAAATTTTAAAAAGAATGCTCTTAGTATTCACTAAAGTTGAATGGAGATATCATACTCTCTAGCATATATTTAACAAAATTGCACACACATATGACCTAAAATATGTACACGTGAATGCGTAGAGTGGCACCATTTCTTATAGCAAAGATGTAAAACAAAGGGCCCCTGAAGAGTTGAAAGGATACATACACACATTCAGAAAATATGGATATTATTATGACTAGTTCTTGATGAGTGACCCATATAGAGGATGTGATCCTCAAAGGAAGAATTTATTTATTTTTTAGAAATTGTGTTTCATGATGCTTTAGTTTGCCTAGGCTAATCTCAAACTCTTTGGCTGAAGCAATCCTTGAGCCTCAGCCTCCTGAGTAGCTGGGACTATAGGTGCATACCACTCTGTCCAACTAAGAACTAAATTTCAAACCCAAGCTTTGCTTTTATTACAAATTGAGAAATCTTTTAACTCATCCATATTATCTCTATAGTTTGATGTTGTCTAAATTCACATATTATTAGCTTCATTAGAATAGAGATTGTACTTGTGGACTTCAGATAATCAATCTCCTGAGAGAAACATTTTATTCATCTGTTTCCTTATACATGAACAACTTTTTATTTTATTTAACCTGATTTTAATGGTTCATTCTCATTTTCACAAAAATTAGCTCCTTTCCTATGACTATATTGCCTTGTAATAAATCTGACTGGCAGAATGTATATCATTAAATGTGTTACATCTCCCTTTGGTAATTAAGAAATTCCAAATAGACCTTTATTCAAATGAAAATTTGCTTCTAAGGCATTTATATTCATTATTTCAGACAATATAATATCATTATGGGTTCTTTTTTCATGAATTACTTCTAAGAAGATTCTCATCTTTTATCTGAGCTTGCTTTGACTGAAAGTTGAGAAAATGTATGATTCATTGATATAATTTCTATGGTACAATATTTGGGTCTAAATGTAAATTCATCCTCATTGTATTATTGTAGGTTTGCATAGGGTTATAAAGTTTATAGGCCATTAATGGACTGTGAATAGTCAAAGCTCTTGACAATTGTAACCAGAGGACTGAGATCCACATAATTTGTCAGTGGATATAAAATTCAATACAATTAGGAGATTCTTGATATCTGATTTACTTTTTAGGAATAGTACCTATGAAATACAGTTCTCATCTTTGACTACTATCCTACTCCTATTCTCTTAGATAAAGTCTACTGAAGAAGAGAACTCTTTAGCTTCCTGTCCCAGATACATGTAAACACTACCCAAAACACCTTCACTGAATCTGAACACCAGTGCACTTTGGCATAAGGATTTAAGGATTTCAACCCTGGTTAGGATTTTTGAGACCAAATAAATGTGCGTAAGGGAAATATTATAGCCTGTCTCATGAAGAGATTTGATGGCATAAGACAATGTTCTTAAGTATTACACTGATGTCCATTCTTGGGATGGGATAAAGAAGTGTTCTATCCTATATGAAACAGCTGTGGAAGGAGAAATGATTCAGAGAAGAAATCAAATAATCATTGAGAATTTAGATAAGAGATTGTGTCATAGAAAGAAAATAGTTTGATGAGTAGTTGCCCTAGTAAGTTGGATGAAATAGAATAAAAATGGAGTAAGGCTATTAAGTGGCAAAATCAATGTATATTCTCAATATGAAGCATATTGACCCTCTCTATTGGAATTCCAGCACCTCAAATCCTTGTTAGAAGTTATCCACGATGGCTGGTGGGACCTAAAATGGTAAGAGTCCCTATGCCCTTTTTCTCTAAATTATATTAACTATCTTAGGAATTATTTTCCAATGCTCTAGGGAGATACCACAAAAATTTCCTAAGGTACTTTGCAGTGTTTTCAGTCAACAGCCCTACATGTGGAAGTACACGTTGCTGTTGCATGGAGTGTTGCCTCCAGCTGACTTTGTTGGACTAATAGAAGCAGCAAAACAGGGACCAAATCAGAAACCCACATCAGGGAGGATCCAATTACGCAGCTCCTCTAATAAATCAGGCTACTCCTTTTGCCTTGGAAGCCCAACATGAGGGACTGCTAACAATCCTCAAAACCCTTCTGTAGAAAGTAAACTGGGAGAACCTAAATACTCTACAGAGAAGCTGGATGATTCCCCTCTGATTTTCATCACAGTTCACTAAGGCAATTTACTAAATTTACAGATATAAACCTATGGACAAATCAGAATAGATCCTTGGTCCTTTCCATTTTTATGGCACTTCAGTTGCTAGGAATTCAGTTACAAATAAGATAAAAAGTAGATATGTGACAATGATAGATCATTTCTCACATTGTTGGGGTTGGCCCTACTTTGGGAAAAGAGGGAGAAATATAAACCAAAAATAAATTTAAGACTGCAGTGTTAGATGCCAATTATAATTTGCTCCCAAAGGGAACAAAGCATTATTTAGTTCCACCAAATAAGAGGGCACAGCTAATGGAATGCCAATAATCACTATGGTAAAAAGTAACAAAAAAAAGGAATCCCCCAAATTTTGAGGGATGCAATCTAACCCTAAAGCCTCCTCAAGGGGATCTTTCCCATTCCATGAAATTAGGCAAAAAAATTATAGGCAAACAGTGCAAACTAATGGGCAAAAATGACATAATAAGGAAACCTCAGAGCATGGAATGGAATGAACTTATGTGTCTGTTTCTTTTTCCTATCTTAATCTTTTCCCTACTTTTTCCTGTGAATGAATACTGGCTTCATTGCATTCCACAGTTTCTACTGATCTTTTATGTTTTACCCTATCCTAGAAAGACATCCAAGATGTAGATCTTTCTGGACTGACTTCTACTTACTCTTTTGCCTCTGAAGTTTCTATGCAAATAAGCCCTGTCTTATCTCCTAATATGCCTGATGATCTGTTAGGAAGGGACATGTTGTGTCTTCTAAGGTCTGTCTCATTCTGTACTCAGGATAGAGTAGTTTCAGAACTCCTAGCAAGCAAAGCATTTGAGTTGGGAAATATGTGCTTTCTGAAACAAAGGGGGACTGTAGGAGGGTGGCAGTCTCATCCCATGCTGGAAAATTATTCCCAAATTACAGGAAATATGCTCATCTTTATGCAGCCTAGAAACAGATGATAGTGATTTAATAAAAGAGATCAATACCATTGTCCTAACTTACAACAACAAAAATACTTGGCCATGCATAGAACATATTTTTAATTCAAATACAATGTATGGAACCGGTAATTAAAGAACTAGAGAAACAGGGCATAATAAAGATGGTACATGTACCTCTTAACATTCCCATAGTACCTGTGATAAAGGAGGAACAATTTGACCAAAAATGTTAGTCTGTTCATAGATTTGTACACGATCCAAGAGAAATGATCAAATTGTGATACTTCCAACACCTATGGTACCTAACCTTGCTATTATCTTAATGTCTGTGCCTGAATCAGTCAAGCCTTTTTCTGTGATAGACTCATGTTTAGCTTTCTGTTCTATACCTTTAATTGAGAAGCCAATGTTTACCTTGAGTTTACCTATAAAGGTGGAGGTTTTTTATGTTTGTGGCAGTGGATCTCCAAGGAATTCAGAAATTTGCCTACTATAATCTCTCAGCATTTACCAAAAAAAAAAAAAAAATTTCTCACCTTCAGTTTACATGCTAATGAATGGTGGCAGTTGCTAATACCTTGCATGTAGCAAAGAGACACATTAACTATACTAAATTTCTTAGTCTCCTGGGACATAAATCCTCTCTACATAATGTTGCAAAATTATCAAACTGAAGTAAAGTATTTGGGATATGTATTATTGGTGGATGGATGATGGTTGAATACTGAAGTCAACCTAATATGCAAAAGAAACAAAGAAACAAGCCCACCAGTTTTGAGGGTTGACTGTATATCCCTGCCTTTTATTAAAAGACTAAGCCCTTTCACAGAGATGTTACATGAGGCATCACCAGACCTTTGTTTTGTTTTTCTGCAGTACTGGGGATCAAAATCCAGGGCTTTAAAATTGCTAGACCACTCTATCACTGAGTCATACCCCTAATCACCAGAACTTTTTATTGCAGTCAAAATAAGTTGAAGAAGTCTTTCTCACACTTAAAATAGCTGTTATTCCCCACCTGTAGTAGGAATTTATCATTTAGATAATCTGTTCTCTCTTTGATTCAGAGTGCTTGCAATGGTGTGCTTACTCCAAAATTAGGCCTTGATTATTGGATTTTGTTGCAGGGGATGCCACAATGTTTAAAAGGCATAGTGGCAGCCACTCTTCTGATTGAAAAGGCCCAGACCTTGGTTCTGTAACTTGTTTATAGATTCCTCATGTGTTACTTTTATTTGACATATTCATAAGACACAACCCTTATCAGTGTGCTATGAGATCTAGCTATGTAAAAATCTTATTGTCTAAACCTAATGCTGTTCTAGGCAGGAGTAAACTTTTCTCAGCTACTCTGTGGCCAGACCCTGACAAAATAAGTTGAACATGTCTACTTGAGTAATCATTGAAGAAGATACTGGACCTTAGTTTGATCTATCTAATCTTCCTTTTTTCCAATATTGATTGAATATTCACTGATGTATCCTGTAAGAACCACAAGAGAATATAAAAGCATTATATGCAGGAGTCAACCCTGATGAAATACACAAGGCTCCTGTTCTCTCAAACATAAAGTCCAAGTGGCAGAACTCATAACAATTAAATTACATCCATCTAAAAGTAGGGATCTAAAATGATAGTAGTTATGTGTGTATTATATAACCAGCCAACTGTGAAAGAATAAAGGCTTTCTAACATCAATAGGAACTAAAGAATTACATGGGAAATTAATTACTTGTTTATGAGGCATTCAGACTCCACTAACAGATTTATATGATTTACTATAGAGTTCACACTGGAAAATAAAATGAAATGTCTAAAAAAAGGTTGCATACCAACCTGTGAAAGGGATATTGTGGTTTGGACTGGGGAAATTGAACACCTGTTACTTCTATTCAGTAACTTCCTATTCGTGTTTTCAGAAATAGCCAACTCTCCTAATTATAAAACTAGGAAGCAAAGAGAGCTAAGAAACTCACCATAGGAAAATGAGAATCTCACAAAGGGACTTTTCCTTTGCTCCAGTTGCCATGATATTGAGTGACTTTTTCATGCCCACCAATAGACTAACAAAATGAATTTACTGAAAACTTTGAAATCTTGCAATATTGTAATAGTAATAACAATTAAGGAAAAATAAAAAAGATGTTGTTTGTCAGAAAATTTCTTTGCAGGGTATATGTAAATAAGTTCAGAGAGCCTACTGAGGCCAACATGCAAATCTGACTCAAAAACATTATAGAGTTTCAATGTTTAGGAGGTATTAAATAGTTTGGAGTAATCTTGCATATTGAGGTCTAGGTGGACTAAAGCAAATGCACAAAAGTGATCAAACAGTTACAGAATCATATCTCTACTTTTGGAATTTCTAAACATCTAGAATTCAACGGGGAAAGTCATTTTATAGTCATGGTAATTCAAGAGCTTTGTGATATGATACAAATATCAATAATTTTCCTACTTCTTACCATACGCATCTCCTGGGCAAATGGAGTGAATGAATCATACTCTAAAGAATTTTTTGTTACTTTTGCTCTGTAGTATAGATGAAGGTCTGGTGCTGTGATACCTCCTGCTTCGCTCTTCCTGCCAAGGATTGCTTTGGCTATTCTGGGACTCTTATTTTTCCAAATGAATTTCATGATTGTTTTTACTATTTCTATGAGGAACATCATTGGGATTTTAATTGAAATTGCATGGAATCTGTATAACACTTTTGGTAGTATGGCCATTTTGACAATATTATTTCTGCCTATACAAGATCTTTCCATCTTCTAAGGTTTTCTTTAATTTCTTTATTGTTCTATACTTTCATTGTAGAGGTCTTTCACTTCTTTTGTTAGATTGATTCCCAAGTATTTTATTTTATTTTTGAGGCTAGTGTGAATGGTGTAGTTTTTCTACTATCTCTTTCAGAGGATTCATCACTTATGAATAGAAATGCACTAGATTTATGAGTGTTGATTTTATATTCTGCTACTTGAATGAATTCACTTATTAGTTCTAGAAGTTTTCTGGTTTTTTGATTCTCTAAATATATAATCATGTTGTCAGAAAAAAGTGATAGTTTGAGTTCTTCTTTTCCTATTTGTATCCCTTTAATTTCTTCCATCTAATTGCTCTGGCTAGAATTTCAAGAACTATGTTGAATAGAAGTGGTAAAAGAGGGAATCCTTGTCTTGTTTCAGTTTTTAGAGGGAATGCTTTCAATTTTTATCCATTTAGAATGATGTTGGCCTTGGGCTTAGCATAGATAGCCTTTACAATGTTGAGGTATGTTCCTACCATCCCTATTTTTCCTGGTGTTTTGAACATGAAAGAGTTCTGTTTTTTATCAAATGCTTTTTCTTCATCTATTAAAATAGTCATATGATTCTTAACTTTAAGTCTATTGATGTGCTGAATTACATTTATTGATTCCAGATATTGACCCAATCTTGCATCCCTGGGATGTACCCCACTTGATCATGGTGCACTATCTTTTTAATATGTTTTTGTATGTGATTTGCCATAATTTTGTTAAGAATTTTTGCATCTATGTCCATCAGGGATATTGGTCTGAAGTTTTATTTCCTTGATGTGTCTTTGTCTGGTTTTGGTATGAAGGTGATACTAGCTTCATAGAATGAGTTTGGAAAGGTTCCCTCCTTTTCTGTTTTATGGAATACTTTGAATAGGATTGGATTTGTTCTTTTTTGAAGGTCTTGTAGAACTAGGCTGAGAATCTGTCTGGTCCCTTAAACTATACTACAAAGCAATAGTAACAAAAATGGCATGTATTGACACCAAAATAGGCAGATAGACCAATGGTACAGAATAGAAGTCACAGAGACAAACCCACATAAAGTTATCTTATATTAGACAAAGGAACCAAAAACATACAATGAAGAAAAATAGCCTCTTCAAAATGGTACTGAGAAAACT
Organism: Sciurus carolinensis; assembly: GCF_902686445.1. Classification (NCBI taxonomy): domain Eukaryota; kingdom Metazoa; phylum Chordata; class Mammalia; order Rodentia; family Sciuridae; genus Sciurus; species Sciurus carolinensis. The sequence goes on from NC_062214.1 coordinate 73,553,737, forward strand.
GGAAATTCATATGCAGCAAAATGAAATTAAACCCCTATCTCTCACCCTGCACAAAACTCAAATCAAAATGGATCAATAACCGGAATTAGACCAGAGACCCTGTACCAAAGAGAAGAAAAAGTAGGCCCAAATCTTCATCATGTCAGCTTAGTACCAGACTCCCAAAGTTCAAGAAATAAAATGAAGAATCAGTAAATAGAATGGATTCAAACTAAAAAGCTTTTTCTCAGCAAAGGAAACAATAACATGAAGAGAGAACCTATAGAATGTTAGAAAATCTTTACCACATGTGCTTCTGATAGAGTACTAACCTCCAGAATTTATAAAGAACTCAAAAAACTTAACACCAAAAATACAAATAACACTAAAAACACAAAAAATCAATAAACGGACTAAGGAACTGAGCAGACACTTCACAGAAGATATACAATTGATCAACAAATATATGAAAAAATGTTCAACATCTCTAGTAGTTAGAGAAATACAAATCAAAACTAAGATTTCATCTCACTCCAGTTAGAATGGCTATTATCAAGAATATAAGCTACAATAAATGTTGGTGAGGATGTGGAGAAAAAGGTACACTCATACATTGCTGGTGGGAATGCAAATGCAAATTGGTGCAGCCACTCTGGAAAGCAGTATGGAGATTTCTCAGAAAACTTGGAATGGAACCACCATTTGACCCAGCTATTCCACTCCTCAGTTTATACCCAAAGGACTTGAAATCAGCATACTACAGAGATGCAGCAACATCAATGTGTATAAAATCTCAATTTACAATAGCTAAATGCTGGAACCAACCTAGATGCTCTTCAATAGATAAGTGAATAAAGAAACTGGCATATATTCACAATGAAATATCACTCAGCCTTAAAGAAGAATAAAATTATGGCATTTGCAGGTAAATGGATGGGGTTGGAGAATATCATGCTAAGTGAGATAAGCCAATCCCAAAAAACCAAAAGCCAAATGTTTTCTCTGATAAGTGGATTCTGATACATAATTGGGGTGGGTAAGGGAAGAATAGAGGAACTTTGGATTGTGCAGAAGGGAATGAGGGGAAGGGCGGGGACAGGGGTGGTAAAGATGGTGGAGTGAGAAGACATCATTACTCTATATACATGTATAATTGCACCAATGGTGTGACTCTACATCATGTACAACCAGAGAAATGAAAAGTTGTACTCCATTTGTGTACGATGAATCAAAATGCATTCTTCTGTCATGTATAACTAAATAGAACAACAAAAAAGAATTTTTTAGCTAAATTATGTCAAGCCACTGGCACAGTGGAACAAAGCCTTGCCATTTGCTTTATCAAAAGTAAGGTTCACTCCCGTTAGCAATTACAGCATTTCTCCCTTTGAGTTTCGAAAGGGTTTAATGTCTATTCCATTATCTGATAGGATGGAAAACACTCATGGTCAAATATAATACTTAAAGAATTTTTGGTTTCCCTAGGCTTATTTGCCATCATGTGCCCAGGTACTGGAAGACTCCACCTGAGAAGGTATTTTATTGATATTGTACATGAGACTCAGTCTCTATCAAAGTGTTCCAGGGACAGACTGATTGTCATCACAAGGGCCAGAACCTACCAGGTGTGGTTGATAACTCATAATACTATCAAGGTAAAGGAGAAACCCTAACAGATATCTGCTTCACATGTGATACCAATACCAAAATATCATCCCAATAATTGAGAGGGCTATATGCTCCTATTTAGAACCTTAACATTAAATTCTCCAGATAGTAACTTACAGTGATATACAAGTTGAAGAAAAAGGCTCCTCTAATAGGAATATAGCAGGAGAAACGTAATGTTTTGTTGCTTTCTTTTTTATCATGTGTGTGTGTGTGTGTGTGTGTGTGATTGTGTGTGTGTGTGTGTTACTGGGAATCAAACCCAGGGCTTTGCACATGCTAAACAGATGCTCTATCACTGAACTACATCCTCAACCCTTATTATCTTGCCATTATTTTTAAAGGACTTATTTATTTAAAAAAATTATTGGTGCATTATCATTATACATAATAGTGGGGTGCACTGTGACATGTTCATACATGCACCATGTGCATAACATAATTTGACAAATTTTGATAATCATTTCATATTAGTTGAGCATGCAGCTTATTATTTGTCCTCCTTTTAAAAATCAGTATCTCAACCTCAAGGAATTTTTATTGATTACAAATTGTCTTGAATATGAGGTGAGGACTCAAAGAAACCTCTTGCTTTGTCATACCCTTCAGACTCATCAATTGAATGGTTTAAATTTAGAAGAAATGGAAAAGTTCAAATCTTCCCACCAATAGATCAATATCACACAAAACTATCTTAAATATCACCATTCTCTGTATGATTCAACATACTGATAGAAGACATTTTAACCAACCAAACTGACTATTATTATATTTACATTGAAAACTCTCCAAACAATACCAGAAAACTCTAGCTGCTCTCCAACTTATGTAGCCATTGGGTTCAATTTAACAAAACCAAAATGGATGTACAGGTGAGAAGAAAATATCTCAGAACAAATGATGAAGGTTGGTTTCTTCAAAAACCCCACACCAGGTGTGGTGGTGCACACCTGTAATCCCAGCAGCTTGGGAAACTGAGGCAGGAGGATCAGGCGTCTGAAGCCAGACTCAGCAACTCAGTGGGGCACTGAGCAACTCAGCAAGACCCTGTCTCTAGATAAAATATTTTAAAAGGGCTGGGGATGTTGCTCAGTGTTTAAGTATCCCTGGGCTCAAGCCCTGATGCCAAAACAAACAAACAAAAAAAAATCAACAAAAAAAGCCCCAAACATCATCCCATAAAAACTAAAATCCCTCTTAGAACTTGGTGTCCCCTGTCCCCATATTTAAGTCCTCTAGGATAATTAAATGTCATTTAATATTCCCACAGCTAATATAAGTAAATTCAATTCTACTTGAATTTGCCATTATAAGTAAAGCCTACCATAATAGGCTTTGGCATTATGAGACATTTTACATAGGGACTAGACTCATAGTATGGTCAAACTAAAAGAGATTTTTAAATAAGACATTAGGAGGAATAGCAACTGGGGTGACAGTTGCAAACTCCTATGATATAAAAATACTGAAAACTCAGTGTCTTTGGAAAGTTGCAGCAACTTGTAGTTTAGATGTGAACAGGACAGAATCAAAACCTAAATACAAGATATAATGATAGAAAAAAACTAGTCTTGGGGAATTAGAATTGAGGAAGAATTTAGAATTGGATATCTTGGAATGAAATTTTGTTGCAAAAACTATAATTTTCATAAACCTTTATCTGCGTAAGTTAACAAAAGCTAATGACTACAGTGTACATTTATTAGAACTGAAGTATATATATATATTTACTAGTAATGAACTAGTACTGAAATACTAAGGAAAACAATTAGGTATTGGACATATTACTATCTAGACATACTACTAGATTTAAATGATAGAATTAAAAATTTGATCATATGATAGATAAAGGAGCTGAAATATGATAGGGCAGACTGCAACTTCTGAAATCCAAACTAATAAAACTAATTTCATTGAAGTATGAAAGTTTCTCCTATAATATGCGAAGGACAACTTAGATGACTGTCCTTCAAGGAGATAAAATTGTCTGTAATTCACATTATTGACAGATGCAAGAATTAGCCAGATGAACCGATTTGTCCCTAAGATTTGGGCTGAATCCTTTTATACATTAAAATTAAAATTTTACAATTTAACAGTTCTATATTTATCTTCCAACAAATACTCCATAATGAAGCTTCAAATGATGGAATTGGTGGGCAATATGTGTCATATAGAAAACATTACTGGGTAAGATAGACTATTTCTATTAGTGCTGGGTTTACCTTCTAATATTAATAATATGTTATATAATCCATGAATCTTCATAAGAAATACATCATTTCCTTATAAGAAATACATGCAATAAAATATTCAAATTTTATCTTTAGACTATCAAGCATCACATCTTGATTTTTGCATTACATATAAACTGGGAAAAAAATAAGATTTGAAAAATAAGTCTCAAATTGTAAAACATTTAGAAAAACAAGCTACCAAAACTAACCAGCAATTTATAAAGCTGCTATATGATGGAAAATTCTTATGTAGAGCTAATCAAGAAGCCACTTTAGTATGCATCAGTAGTATGACATTTTCAAAGGTTACTCACCTAAAGTTTATATTGAGTTTTAAAATTTATCTCATCATGATGTTAATCAATTTATTATCTATAGTGCTTTGAAATTGTAGGATGCATAGAAAGGTAACTGTGAGGAGGAATCAAAATTATAATGCAAATTTTACAAAAATTTAAAATACTATAAATAGAATCAAAAGGAAAAAGGATGGTGGAATAACTGAATTTATTTTAACCTTACTGAAATGTTGAGGATGTGACTAGTTACATGTTCTAATTACACTTACATAAACAAATATAGGAGGGATTGAAAAAGAATTATAAAAAACAAAAGAGTAAGCCAAAGACAATTATTAAAGAACAAAACATCACAGTAGGCTTAATAGAGAATTAAGAAAAGCAGAGCATCAGAATAAACTTGATATAACTATAGACACCAATTGAATATCTGTTGAATATTTCCTTAAAATTGGGTAATGTATTACAATTATATTTTTAATTTTAAATAAATAGCACTAAAAATCCTCTACATGTTTGTAGCCATTTATTCGTTACCAGCATGTATTCAGGGTAATTGCTTTGCTTAACAACAAAATCAGTTTAACTCTATATTCGTGAGTTGGCATATTGTTTTATATCTTGATTACTTTTCCCCAAATACTAAAAAAGATGCCAGTTGTTCTTCATCAGGCTTTTTAAAAAAATATAGACAATATCTGGTCAATGGAAATCTTTGGTTTATGTAGGAAAGATAGTGACATATTTTGGGAGACAGTAAATCTAGTACTGTATGTAGCCTTTTGGAAAACAAGAACATATACCTAGTTTACAAATTATGTAACACCACCTGAGCAATGCATGCATGAAGTGATGTATTTCTTATGTTAGATAGAAACTATTATGTAAGAAATGACCACACATCATGAAGTTGGTCCCTGAAGTTATCCCAGAGTCCTGCATTGAATCTGTGTAAACTGTAGTTCACTTGAGCACCAGGGTTTAAAGATGTTATCACTGGCAAGAGTCTTCAGGACCAATAGAACCAATAGGTTTGTGTGTGGGGAGTACAGTGACTTCAGTCAATGATCAGACATTATTCTGTCTTGGAAAATATGACAATCCTTAAATGAAGAGTGATAAACCTTAGCTTTTTCTGGAATACTTAATTTGGGCTTGAGAAATGAAATATTTTTGAGATCTTGTTTCACCCTTCTCTAACTGCTCATAAAAGAAAAACTTTCTGATCTTTTCAGTCTGCTCATAGTATTTTTCTTAACACACCTACACTGTTAAAGTTAATAGTATGTTTCTTTTTTCTCACCATGTGTTTCAGAATGTGCAACTGGAAATAACTATACCATAAGATGACTTAAAGTTCAGTGGCTGCATTTGATGACTGAGAAAAGTCCAGGTGGAATATTTGCCAAGAAAAGACTGACCTCTGAGATGACTGCATTCACTATTTGAGAAAATATTTGTGAGTGATCAAATTATTCTTCTTAATGAGTGACTGACCTAATTGATGCTAACATTATCAAAAAAAAAACTTTCCTGTTACATGAACTTCTTTTACTTGAAATTGGAAATTTTATGATATTTGCACCATCTCTTCTGGCAGATATTGACTTAGATATATTCATACAAGTAGATAATTTATGTTATACAGTTTTAGGTTACTAATCTGTTGATATTTAAGGATAATTTAAATACAATTGAATTGAACACAGATGGACTCATAATTTTGATGTTAGGGTATATATGTTTTTTTGAGGGGATTGGTTTCTTTTTTCAAGTTTTTTTATTTGTTCTTTTTAGCTATACATGACAGTAGAATGTATTTTAATATATCATACATACGTGGAGTATAACTTCCCATTTTTGTGTTATGCATGATGTGGAGTTACACTGGTCATGTGTTCATATGTGAACATAGGAATGTTATGTCCAATTTATTCTACTGTCTTTCCCATTCCCCTCCCAGTTCCCTTTCTCTCACTTCCCCAATCCAATCCTGTGAACCTCCACTCCTCCATCCCCCCACCCACCAGCATATTGTGTGAGTCAGCATCTGCATATCAGAGAGAATATTCAGCCTTTAGTTTTTTGAGTTTGGCTTATTTCACTTAGCATAATAGTCTCCAGTTCCATCCATTTACTGGCAAATGCCATAATTTCATTCTCTTTATGGCTGGGTAGTATTCCATTGTGTATATATACCACATTTTCCTTATCCATTCATCTGTTGAAGGGTACCTAAATTGGTCCCATAACTTAGCTATTGTGAATTGAACTGTTATAAACATTGATGTGGTTGTGTCATTATAATATGCTGATTTTAAGTCTTTTGAGTATATGCCGAGGAGTGGGATAACTAGGTCAAATGATGGTTCCATTCCAAGTTTTCTGAGGAATCTCCATACTACTTTTCAGATTGGTTGCACCAATTTGCAGTCCCAACAGCAGTGGATGAGTGTATGAGATATATATGTTGCATTTGCTTCATGAAACTGAATAAAATTATGGATAGTGTGATATTCTATTTCTAGAAATAGTTTCAGGTGTAATGAATGGATTCATTAGAGGTAGAGTATAATAATTATGTGTGATGCCAGTTTTACTGATGGGGATGACTTGAAAATTTAGGTAAAGGGTATTGATAGGAATGTTTCATTTTTGTGGAATAGGTCATGAAAAGTTCTCTAAAGAAAAGACCCTGTGTTTTTCATTACTGTGTGTGATCTTGTACTTAACTATAATGGAAATTCAAGATTCAATAGTATGCTTGGCAATGAAACTTGAAGTCGAATAATTTGAGAAGCAAACATTATCTGAATGTCAGCTCATCAGTTCTATATGATTCCATTATTTGAAGTATAATACAGAAAGTGTATGCTATGAATGATGTCAAGTGTTCTTGATGTGGCCTTGGCAATTCTTAGGTTCACTAGATCACAACATGCATGCCAGTTCTTCTAAACTAAAAAATGTAATTGACACAAATATGTGTACAAATTTATGCAGCATAGTAAGGAGGAGGAATTAGTTCTAGCATTAGTTCTAGCATATATAAGTTCATTTTCATAATGAATGATTGACCTATTTGATGTCATCATCATAAGAAAAATATCACTTTTCCCTGAATATTAATTGAAATAATATTCAGATATTTCTGAGTCAGTAATTGTTCCAAAGATGTGATTTTTTTGGTATAATTATAGATGCAGAGGAGTTGATGTATTTACCCCTACTATAATATTTTTATTTTGCTTTGGTTTTATGATATGCCAGTCACTGACAATGACTTACAATATAAAAACAATGGAATATCTGTCACAACTTTGAAATTCTTTTATGTGGGTTGCTCAGGATCCCTGAAAATCATTATAACTCCGGGTGGTTTGATGACTGAATTTTAGATCTGGAGGTAATCTATCTATCTATCCATCTGTCTCTGCATCCATCCATCCATTCATTTACTTTTGATGCTGGGTATTAAAACCAGGGCCTTACACATGCTAAGCATGTATTGTTATAAGGGGAACTAAGTCCCAGTTATCATCTTTAAAACAAATCTACTAAAATGTTTTATTTTCTTCAAATCAGAGTTATTTCAAAACCACTCATTACTGTCTTCCCTATCCTTTTTTTAATTGAAATAGAATGTTTATGCATATTTATGAGATACAGTGTAATGTTTGGATTCATGTATTTATTGAGTAGTGATCAACTGAGGGTAATTAGCATATCTATCACCTTAAAGTTTGGTCATTTCTTTATGGTGAATACACTCAAATTCTTCTATTTTAAGATATATATTGCTTTGTTATTAATTATATTCACCCTGCTATGCCATAGAACACCAGAATTCATATGTGGTTCCAAGAATGTCATTTTATATGATATTCCATATGATTTAGACCATGAAAAATATCACTGATATGTCTCCTTGAAGAGGTAGACCAAGAATGAGCAACAGGATGCTCTGTGTCTGCATGATGCTACATGAAAGAGTCTACAAAAATCAAGAAACCTATATTCTCTGTCCCTGTGTTTGGTGAATCAGTGTTCCATAGTTTCCATAAGGGGTCCCTTATGCAAGAATAATTATATTTGTCCATTAAGGAAAAGCATATGTGGGCCATAACTCATATAAGCCATATAAGGAAAACAATATTTAGTTTGTCTACCTCTTACTCCTCTCCACTTACATTAAGAAATATACAAACTCTTAGTAAAAAAAAAAAAAAAAAAAGATCATAAGAAAAATTATCCTGAATAAGACAAACGTGTAAAACTCAAAAATATAGGATGAGATAGAGAATCAGGTTCAAGTAATGTGCTGAAAGAAAATTACAAGAGGACTTAGGCATTACTATGTCCCTAAAGGGGCAGCCACACACTGAGAGCAACAGACCTGGAAGTCCCACCAGGAATCCTAGGTGGCCCAAGCTGGTGGAGGTGCTCCTCAATCAGGCACAAAAGCTCTGAGCTCAGGATCACGGCTCTTGCCACCCTGGAGAAAGCTCCAGGGCCACCCCCTTGCTCAGCTCCTTTGCCTTCCTTTTGCCTTCCAGGGAGACCAGCAGAGCAGGTAGGCCCCCCTGCCTCCACAGGCAAAGGTGAGCAGATAGTTGGGTCATAGGGCTGGATCACTGCTGCAGGGGAAGAGCAAAGTGTGGAGGCCTCAAGTCAAGGCAACCCTGAGATCCCCTGATCAGGAGGGATGCCATTTTCCCTTGCTCCAGGCCACCTTCCCTTCTTGAGGAGCAATGGTGACAGGACAGAGGCCCTTCAGAGAAGTTGAAGCAAAGGGAAGGGCTCCCTGGAATCCAGGTTCAGTCAGGCCTCCATCATTCCTGGGCCAAAGGAGGCCCTGGGGTTTGGGAGGATGAAGGATGTGAGTGGGCTTCCCCCATTTGGAAGGACTGGTCAACCTCTGGAGTGCCAGGGAATCCAGGGGGCACAGCATAGTAGCAGGCAGGGATGGCAAGGGGGAGGGGTGAAAGTTGTGATTGGCACTCACTCTGTGGGTGCAGGCAGAGTTTCAGGGAAAAGCAAAGAGCTGTGAGGACTCAGGGACTGCTGAGCATGCAGGGGACCCAGCCTGGACTCTTGTATCGTCTCCATGTCTCTCCCTCAAGCCTGCCTCTGCCAAGAGCCTCAACACTGGCATGTCTGGGTGCCAGGGCATTATCCCAAGGGGACCACAGGAAGGTGTATGGTCAAAAGGCTCCCAGAAAGAGAGATTATAGTTCTTTGGAGTCCCAGGCTCACCTCCAGGCTGAAAGTGGGACCCAGGGGAAGGGTTTAGCTTCCTGGTGAGGATGGGCTTCCTTTGGCATAGGGTCTATGCCTGCGACCAGGGAGAAACCCACTGCAGGCCCCATGAAGGAAGTGGCTGCAGGTCATGCAGTTCAGTGTTCTTGGGCCTGTAGCAGAGGGGTGCCTTTTTGGACCCACACATTCAAGGGAAGGATGTGTGATTCTCCCACATGCTGGCCAATGCAGGAGCATCCTGTAAGGATAGCTTGATAGTGAGTGTGCCCTGGGCCCAGGGCCTGGTCTAGCTATGAGCTCCTGCTGGGACTCCTTGATGCAGGAGGGGGCTGTGGAATGCTGGGTCCCTGGGGTCCCAGGTATCTCATCATCTCCCTCATTCCCAGGGACCCACCAGTGCACTTTTATACACTGGGCCCACAAGTCTGGTGGTCCACAACTACAGACAAGGGTCACTTTTGGGGATGGAACCCTGGGGTCCATATAGGAAATGACTGTGTGAGCCCAGCTCCAAGGCTGGCATCCTTCCCTCTCCTTAGCTGTGTCCCTGTTTCTACCCAGGTCATGCTCCTGGCAGGAGCAGCACCTTGAGTCCCCTAACTTCATTGATCCTCAAGGCCTCTTGGCACACTGACCTGGCTTATCCTCCTTTGGTAAGCCAATCCAGGTGCAAGTGCCAGGGAGAGGATGTGTGGGGAGAGCACCATCTGGATTTGGGTGGATGATGACACCTTTATTACCTTGAAAAGAGATGACGACATATAAATCATGCTCAATAGGATTATGCTGAGGCCCAGGCAAGGGGACATTGGTGGAGGAGGACCCAGACATCCCTGTGTCCTTCTTAAAGAGGGCAGTCACAATGCAGGCCTTAGACCTGGAGGCCCCACCTGAGGCATCCTAGGTGGCCCAAACCTGTGGAGGTGCTCCTGAGTCAGGCCCCAAAACTCCATGCTCAGGAGCTGGGCACTGGCTACTCCGGGCACAGGACAAGTCCTGGGGCCAAGCTTTTGCTTAGCTCCTTTGCCCTCCTTTTCCCTTCCAGCGAGAGGAGCAGAGCAGGTGGGTGCCCCTGACTGGCCAGGCACAGGTGAGCAGATGGCTGGGATCATGGGGCTAGGTCACTGCTACTGGGAGGAGTTGTGAAGCCTGGGTCAAGGTTGGTGGAGGCCTTTAGCCGCAGTCACTGGCTACACTGAGATGCCTTGTCCAAGAAAGTTGCCATTTGGGGATCTCCTTGCTAAAGGTCACCTTCCCTTCTTGACCCTCCATGATGATGGGGCAGAGGCTAAGCACAAATGTTGATGTGAAGGACTGGTCAAGTAGGTCCCAATCAGACCACTGCAGTCACTGGGCCAGAGAAGGGACTTGTTGTTACAGGTTGCCACCATTGGATTCATGGCAGCAGTACCCATGGGGTGTCTGTCTCTGGAGGTTGGGAGGATAAAAGGCATGAAGGGTCTTCCCCCTGATCAGAGGTACTGGGCAAATTCTGGAGTGCCAGGGCATCCAGGGGGCGCAGCATGGTAACAGGAGGGGATGGCAAGGAGGTGGGGTAAAGGTCATGGTCTGCACTCAATCTGTGGGTGCAAGTGGAGATGGAGATTCCGTGGGTTGTGGTCGAGAGGCACATGTGGGTGTTTGGCTTTGGTTATGTTCCTTGAATACTTTTGCTGATAGGATGGAAAAGTGAGCCATGTGGCAGTTTTTGAAGTGTTCAGCTGCAGCCAATTGCCCTCTTTGTTCCCTGGTTTGAAGTTCAAGTTAGATCCTTTGTCACGGTTTTTCCTGGTCGTTGTGTGCACATGTTGAGTTGGGTTTTTTTCCTTTCTTTCTTTTATATGTGCACTCTCACTGTCATGTTTGTACAGGATGTGTCTCCAATGTCTCTTTAATGGTGGAATGTTTGGAGGTCATTTGTATTTGAGTGATATTAGCTCATTACTTCTTCCTGGTTTTAATGGTTTGATTGGGTTGTAACTGCACCTAGTTGGAATGTTCCTGGAGGAAGTGGATTATTAGTTGTCTTCCCCATAAGTGTTCGTCTTCCTTTCACATCCTTTTTTTCCCTTCTCGCCCTGATGCCTGGCTGCCATGATGGATGTTTACTCATCCACCTTGCCCTGCTGCAGTCAAATTCTGCCTTACCCCATTTAATGGACTGTTCTATCCTTGGAGTCATTATCTGAAATTTGAGTACAAAAAGTTTCCCTCCTCTATGTTGTTCTTGTCAAGTATTTTTTTTTTTTTTTAACAGTGATCCAAATTCAACTAATACAGAAATACAAATATGGGTACCAAAAATTTGGGTCAGTGTTGTGACTAACCTGACCACATGGTTCAATCCTTTAGAGTTGGTTTGCAGAGGAATTTAAAAGTTTGGATATAAAACCTATGGAAGGTTTCATATATTTTATGTATATGGGAACTCAGAATACCAGGATTCTGATAGAAATGTGATCTGTGTTCCCAAAGTTTCATTGGGAAAGGGGGCTTTCTTGGGAATTGGGTTAGAGGCCGTTCATGTTATATTTGGCCAAAAAAAAAAAAAAATTGCCTATATTTTGTCCATGTCTTGAGACTTTGTTTGAGCCTGAATTTAAAGGTGAGGAACACATTAATCTGGTTGAGGAAGCACGGATTTCACTCAGTGGCATTTATCTTGCTGACAACTTTTTAACCAGGTTTACTGTGAGTGTCTGGGGCAGAACATAAATTGAAAGATTGTAAAAACTTGAGTTTAACCAGAAAAGTTTATGTAACAATGAGGTCAAGGAAGATGTGGTTGTTACAGTGATTAGAGCCAATAAAGACTTGCAAATCACTTTACAGAGATAATAGGAAGGATGCCTTGAGGGCATCTCAGTAATTTGTAAGACCATACCTACCTTCAAGAGTTCAAGAGTCTTGAAAACTCCTTTGGGAAGAGATTATGGAGGTGCCCTGCTTGCACAGAGGGGACTAGAAAGTTTTTCATTCAGTATACTGAACTGCTCAGGCACCAAAAAGCTGCTGTAGCTGTGATTCTAAGGGACCCAGATATCGCATGAGCTGGCAGTACACTCTGGCATCATCCACAGGGTTTTGGTTCTTCAGGACCAAATGTGGAATGCTGGAATTAAGGGATCATGGGAACTTCCCCTGAGATTTCAAAGGAAGTCTTGAAAGGCCAGGCAAAGTGTAACAGGATCAGAGTCCCTGAAGGCTGCCCCTGAGAAAGTGATGGGTGAAGCTGTAAAGGTAAAGTCAAAGCTTGAATGGATACCCAGGAATTAAGAGATGCCGGTAACACGGATCATCTGCTAAGAAAAGCTTCTGACTGTGGAGGGAGCCAGGCTAAATAAAAGAAAGTCTATGTGCATGGTAGAACTGGCAATGTCAAAGCAGCCAGGAGCCCTTGCTTCACCCCTGGTCCTTTGGAGAGCACATCTCACAGCTCTGCGTCCTATATGCTTTAGGTGGAGTTGTGGGCCCTGTTTGTCTGGCTGAGTTTCAGTCTTGTTTTGGCCCCATCCCCTCTGTCCATGTCCTTATTCCTCCTAGTTGAAATTGGAATGTTTACTCTGTGCTGGTGTATATTGGATATGTGTAACTCTCTTTTGAGAGAGGGGGCTGTGAGGGGGCTCAGAGCCAAGAACTTGCCTTGAGTCTCAGAGGGGAGACTTCAGATTTGGACTTCTGAGCACTGCTGGAACTGTTAAGACTGGGATTCTTAGAGATGACATAAATGCATTTTGCATTGTGTGATTAACAAGAGTTTTTGAGGGCAAAATGTGGAATGTTATGGTTTGGACATGAGGTCACTGATAAACTTCCCATGAATGTAGGACTACGGTATTGGAGGAGAGCCAGTATGTGTTTTGCCTATGAAAATAAAATTTAATAATTTAATGATCAAAATGATGCCAAACTTTCATGAGACACCATTATTTTCAAAATAATGAAGGTGCGTGTTAAAAATGATGACAATTGTTCCCTAGTATGGAATTGAAGATGACTAGATTTCCAGTTCAGTTGTCATGAGTCCCTTATCGGTTCTCCTCAATGCCTGATTGGCCCATTGGATGGAATCTTGTTGGGAAAAAAATTCTCACTGAAATTTTCAGTCCTATTGCTACTGCCCTATTTCTGTCCTCCTAGATAAGGACTCCTGAGTAAGAGCACTTTTTGGCATATTGCCACTGAGGCAACTCCTGCCACTCAGGTATGCTGCAGTGAATCTAATGAGTCTCCTGTGGCTTTGAACCATGGTTTAAGGATGACATTCTGGTAAGTATTTACAAGGCAAAGTGGATATATGTGTAGAAAGTATCTTAAGGAGATATGACAATGTAAAAATCAAGCTCAATGGGATTATGCTGAGGCTCAAAAGAGGCAATAATCCTGGCAACAAGGTGTAGGAAGTAATTAGAGAGGGGTATTCATTTTGGGCTCAGAAGGAAGAAACTCATTGGGGTATCTTGTTTTATCTACCTCTATTTGTTTCTAAGAGAATATTCATATTCTTTTGTCTTGATTTTAGTATTTTGTTATTATTACTCATACATTGGATGTCTTAGCTTGTTTTTCCTCCTTGTATGCTTCAAAATGTTCAACCAGCAAGAGAAATGCCATTGTGTGCATTAGATATGAATTCTGCCTTTAGTGATTGAAGATTGTCAGATAGACCATTTGACTACTGAAGTCTGGCCTTTGAAATGATTACAACCAGGCCTGGTGGCACAGTCTGTAGTCATAGCTACTCAGGAGACTGAGGCAAGAGAATCACTTGAACTTGGGAGTTGAAAGCGAGTCTGGGCAGCATAGCAAGACCCCACCTCAAAAAAAGAAAAAGAAGAAAGGAAGGAAGGAAGAAAGGAAGGAAGGGAGGGATTACATCCACTTAAAACTCTTTTCACCTAAACAAAACATGTTTTGATTTTGATTTAAAGATAGGATTGTTTATAATTCATTGCAACTATCTCTTCAGTGAAATATTCATTTTAGTCTATACACACAAATTAACAATCTGTTTCTCTTATTCTATCCTTTGGATTGCTATGGTATTATGATGTTTTGGATCATTGAAACACTAGTCATAACTGAAAGACTGCAATTTCAGGGAATTGTTTGAGATTGAGGTACAGTCATGCCTCCATAACCACAGGGGATTGATTCCAGGATCCCATGCAGACATCAAAGTCTGTGGATGCCCAAGTTCTTTATAGAAAATGGTATAATATCTGCATATAATGCAATCCTCCTGTATATTTTAAATCATCTCTAGATTATTTATAGTACCTAATATAATAAAATTCTTATATAACAATTTAATGTTTGTATGCAAATAGTTGTTATACTATATCGCTTAGGGAATAATAACAATATAACAAAAAGTTGGTACATTTTTTGTATAGATGCAACCATCGTAGGACTAACTACATTGTACACAGTTCATGGGTATTTTAATTATGGATGCAAAAACCACAGATACCTAACCTATACTGTATTTAGGTTGCCTTTTACCTTAATTGAAAAAAATGATTCGTCTGAAGTCCTATTTTCACATTCTAGTTTTCATTATATTATATTATATTCAATAAAAGGAATTTAATGTTATATATGATGCCAATTATTACTCATATAGGTACTTGCATATTTAACCAAGTGATGACAGGGAGATTCAACTGTAGGTAGATCATTCCTTGACAGGCGATCAAAAGGCATGACACCTATTTGCTTTGTCCTTATTGTAAGTGGTCAATCAATGTTCTGTAACTTTAAAGTGGTTCATATTTGGAGTATCAAACATATCATAATTTCATAATTTCTTATAAAATTAGAAATAGCAACCAGGAGCCACACATATACAAGAGATGTAATTCTTCCCTTTGACTGTAGTCTTATTCCTGTCTCCTAGAGAAAGACTACTAAGGAAAAAATTTTTACACTGTTGCCCAGGGGGGCAATTTGCACCACCCAAGTGTCTGACAGTAAATACGTGGCATCTGGTTTGCTATAGCACCAGTGTTTAAAGATCCATCTCTGGTAAGTATATTACATATAAATACATGAGTGCCACAGCTTGGTTCAATGATGATATGCTATCTTGAACAAAAGTGATGGGTCAAAAGTCAAGCTCAGCTGGATTACTGAGGCCCAGCCTAGGTAAATGGTGAGACAAGACATTGGATTTCTTAATTTCCTTTCATGAGACTTTTTGGGGGTTTCCAATGATAATGTCTCCTATGAAACTTGTTTTCATTCTAAATGCATTTGTTGTAAATGCTTCTAAGTCAAATTGTGACTTAATCTTAGATTTTCTATAATTCCAATTTTCTTGAATATTTACCACTAAGATGTTGGCTTTCTTTTTCTCTCATCTCATGTTTCAGTGAGTCCTGCTAGCACTATTCTATTGAGCAGAGGTGAATAGCTACCTTTGCTGATTGAAAAAATTCTAAATTAGACCATCCAAACCAACCATTAGTGAAGACTCACCTCTATAATATTTATTCATTTAGACAGCATATTATTATAGGGTTTTCTTCTTAGTGATTGACTGAAACATCTTATGAGAAAATTCTATTGAGAAAATTCTTATGTTTACCTGTAATTGATTTTATTGAAGGTAGGAAAATGTTATCATCTGTTGGAATTATGCTCAGTGTGCTATAGTTATTTGGGATCTCAATACACTAACAGAAAAAAATTTAGTACTGAATTTTAACAGTGTTGGGAATATTTTTGATCACTGATGAATTGCTTATCACTGCAAGACCCTTGCAATTAGGGTAAAAATACGAGTTTCTTCAATATGTTTTTCAGGAAACTCGAAATTGAATAAACGGATGAACAAATTGGTCCCTGATTTTTATCTCCCAAGTATCACTTGGTTCCATTATTTTAGTTATAATGAAAGTATGTGCTATGAGTAAAGTCAATTGTTAATAAGACTTTGGGATAATCAGGGCCAGCTATTGAGGCAAGACAATTACCAGTATGGGTTCTTTTTCTCAGTGAGTAACTTACAGACTTGATGGTATCCTTGAGCAAAAAACTTTTTCCCTGAAATTGCACTGATAGAAAGTTGACAAGTGTTGGGATTTTAAGCACAATCTTAAAGGTCTAATATTCATTTGATATAGATGTTAATGTATTAACCCCAAATGTATGTCAGGTTGCTATGAAAATGTTTCTGGTTCATTGATGACTCAGAACTTAAAGACAATGACATTATGGCTATATATTTGAATTTTGATATATACATATACATTTACCTTTATTCATAAAACAAAATAGAGTTATGAATGGTCAGGTGTCTTTTTATCTGAGTATCATATGGCTCCACTATGATCATTATATGAGGAATTACAAGCAATAGATGAAATCAATTACTATTAATATAGCTTCCTTCAATATGTAAATAAGGGTGATCAATTAAAGTTCTTGTTTCTGCCTTAAACAACTTTAGAGGTTCTCCAAATTCAAGAGATTTTTATATTTAGCCTTTATTCTATAGCCTCTGTGGTGGATAATTTTTCAGTAGTAAGCAAATCTATTAAGGAATAACATGCATGAACTGTACAATAGGACATAATTATTTCTCCTCCTGATCTTGTTCTTCTTCCCTTAGGTAATGAAGACCACTTTTTGGCTTGTTGACACTAGTACAGCTAATATGTCTAAGTATCTGTCTTATCTCCTGGCAACTTTCAATCGTGGTTTAACAATACCATTACAGTAGGTATTCTCAGAAAAAGTGGATGACTGTATGTAGAGTTCTATGGTTTGTTTCAATGAGAAGACCTTATATTTTCTTGAAGACATGTGATGTCATAAGTGGGTGGCCCTTGTCTTTTTAGTGGGCTTAGTTAATTTGTTTGAAGAGAGGAAGGAGTTGTGAGTCCTGATTTTGTGGTTCTTTTTGTCTTACAGGATCTGAAATTTCTCCCTTTTTTTCCCCCCCTTTACCACATGACAGTCAAAGGGAATAACTTTGCCTTTTTCCTCCCCTAGAAGTATACATTTAGAAGACTGACTAAATTGTATCTTTTAAAGTCATGCTTACTTCTTTAAATCAATTCTGAGTCTTTAAATATTGCATTGGGCCATCTGGCTCGTTGTATTGAGCATAACTTGAAGTCTTCCAGCAGTCAGAGATTCAGTCTGTCCGGGTCTTTCTAGGGTTTCCAGGAGTTGTATGTGAGAAAGACTAATTTCTAGAGTCACTACACCATCCTGGTCCCTAGACGTGCTCTTCAACTTGCATTTGGTCTGTGGATGGCATTTGGGTCTGTTGCTTTATTTCTTTTTACTTAGTTACTTTTAAGTTCTTGTGTTTTCTATCTTTAAGTAATGTTAAGGGTGCAGTTTTGTAAAGAGTGTGTTGTAGTCAGTTTTCACCGCTGTGACCAAATACCTGATAAGAACAATTAGAAAAGGAAAAGTTTATTTAGGGACTCATGGTTTCAGAGGTCTCAGTCCATGGATGATCAATTCCATTCCTTGGGGCCTGAGGTAAGACAGAACATCATGGCAGAAGTTTGTGGCAGAGGAAAGCAGCTGGGGACATGGCACCAGGAAGCAGAGAGAGCTCTACTCAACAAGAACAAAATATATACCTCAAAGGCACACCCCCAGGGACCCACCTCCTCCAGCCACACCCTCCCTGCCTACAATCAGTTAATCCCTACTAGGGATTAATTCGTTGATTGGAATAATACCCTCACAACCCAGTCATTTCACTTCTAAACTTGCTTGCACCGTTCACACATGTGCTTTTGGGGAACACCTCATATACAGACCATAACACTATGAAACTATTTGGAGAGGACATTTTGTTAGAATTGTGACTATAGCCCCTCCATTATCTTTGACTTTTCAAAAATCTTGCTTTTCTTCATTGAGGAATTTTATTTGAATTATATCCCTACAAAAAGAAACCCAGGATTTTCCCTCCTACATGGTTCTTGCCTGTGTCTTTGTGGTCCATTATGCCAGCTGAGGTCATCAGTACAATGAAACCAAGCTGATGGGATGAGAGCAGATTATTTTGCCCTTTTTCTAGATCACTGAGTTGTACATAAAATCAATGACTGATTACTCCATACTTGTTTAACCTACCTGTGAGGTTCACAATAATTTTCCCAGCTCTATGACCATCGATGATTTCAAATTCACTAATGTAACCATGCTGCATCATCACAGTTAAAAGTCAGGCAATTACTCTGGGGTGCAGCTTAATAGAAACTGGTATTTGCCTCTCTTATTAGTATTGTTGGTATCAGCCAAGATATCAAAGCATCTTATAATGGGGACATGGAAAGATGAAAAAGCCAAATGTCATGCTTTGTTGGACACACCTATATTATTTTTTAGTATAGAATTAGCACAATCCTACACTTAAGGGGTGGCCAATTTGGTGTCTATACTAAATGCTTAGGGTGGTCAGAAAGATTTCTTTCTGTTTAACTCAAATACCTACTAGCCTTGGGTTTGCTCTAGCAGATTTTCATTCCCTTGCTTCTTGGTAGATTTTATTTTGCTTGCTTTTGTTTTTAAATTCTCTTCTATGCATTTTTTACAAAAGATTTGTATTTTTCTGCTCTGTTTAAAATATGGGTCATCTGCCTGTTGATTTTTAGGGATCATGGATTCCTTTTCCCTGCTTAATTTGATTTCTTCTTGCTTTTTATTTTTTGTATGTGAGACATCTTGAGTAGAATAAAAGTGGAGACTAATTTGTGCTGTGCTTTTATTTCATTTTCAGACAGTATTTGGAGGATAGTGAGAAATAAATTATTTTTCGAATTTCACCGTAAGTCAAGGTGAGCTGGTACAGATCAATAGCCATAATGTTATACCATCTATACAACCATCCTCAAAAGTATACATGTATTCCTCTATGTGAATATTTTACATGTCATAAATTTATCGTGGCTCTTAAGATACTTTTCTATCCTGAGAGATTTTAACTTGAAACTTAACAACTTTTCAAATATAATTTGAATTTTTGTTTAACAAACAATAATTATTGATAATTAGTTCCTTTGATGGATATAGTAGTTAATATTTTAGAAGTAGTATTCCTATATATTTACTTCTATTCCTTGGAGATTTTATCCAGCTTCTGAAAGAACATATTTTATACAATAGTAATGAGGATAGAGTCTCATAAAAAATCCAGATATTTGAGAACATTTGCAGGTTAATGAAGGCAACAATTCATGAAACAGGATTGGTTGACCTGAACGTGGATTCTGTTGAAATAAAGTTGCTCTGAGTCAGATAAAACAGAATGGTGTGGGGTAATGATCCTTTAGTCATAATATGAACATAAATTTCCCCAGATGAGGACTATAAACCAATCAGATGGAAGAAGTATCATGTTGTATACTGTCAGGAATCTCCTAACATGCTTTAATAATCATCTAAATGATATAATCCAAGTTCACAGTTAACTTATGACTCTCTGTTTCTATAATATTGGGTAAATATATCAGCATTGACAACTGTCCCACTGCAGTATAATTTCATGTATTAGTCTAGACAGAATGGTCCTGGGAAATTTCTGGAGTTACCATTATAGCCAGCAACACAAAAGGCAAGTCAAATGTCCACCTATTCTCTTATCATTTTTTTTTAACATCACAGGGTATTTTCATAAAATCTTTGTTGGTTGAATACAGCTTTAGAATTTCCTATTAAAGATATAAGTGCTGTCTTACTTATTGGATCACTTCATAGAAATAATCTGCATGCTGGTGATAACCAATAGAAGTATTAGTATGGTATGAGGAATGCTTATTTATTGGTAGTGAATTTGTCTGGATTGATGACAAACACAAATATCTGAGGGTGCTAAGGTCTAGCTGAGTGAATCTCTGAAAATACCAATAACACTGTCAGAACTGGCTCAGTTGATGATCCCACAATACTTCTATCATGTACCCACCACATACCTACTCTTCCTCCCTCCCTCCCTCATTCCCTCCCTCCCTCATTCCCTCCCTCCCTCATTCTCTCCCTCCTTCCTTCCTTCCTTCCTTCCTTTCTTTCTTTCTATATCATAGGATATTTTCATAAAATATTTGAATACAAATTTAGAATTTCCTATTTAAGACAACTGATTTGTCACTTGTTGAATAACTTCATGGAAAGTATTATTATCTATTTTTAGAAGAAATAATTTAGGGAGGAAACAAGTGGATAAATGAAATGACAAAAGTGACAAAAAAGTTATGCAACTGTGAGTTTGTGGCAAGGCCTGAAAATGCTGGGATGCCTGTATGATACATAAATAATTATGATGGAACCAATGTTGTGCTTTTAGTTTTGATTTTTAATTGATGTATACTTTTCTGATCTGATTTATTTGCTGCAGGTTAAAAGCTAGAACAAGTTTTTGACTTCAGGGAAGAGAGGTGAGCAGCTACTTTAACATTTTTGAAATTCTGTGTATTTTGTGGTCGGTGATATCAAAACTTCAAGGTCTATGATTTCAAAGGCTTAAAGGATATTATTTTTATGATAGACACATTTTTTCCTCATGAGTATCCCTTCAGGGATGGTGAAACTTCATCATTATTCTTT
This sequence comes from Sciurus carolinensis, assembly GCF_902686445.1. Classification (NCBI taxonomy): domain Eukaryota; kingdom Metazoa; phylum Chordata; class Mammalia; order Rodentia; family Sciuridae; genus Sciurus; species Sciurus carolinensis. The sequence continues at coordinate 73,574,753 of NC_062214.1, forward strand.
CCCTTTTTAAAAATCTCTTTGGAAGTAACTTGAATAATTTTTTAGTTACTGACTTATCATTTTGGTGAAAATAATTTCATTATGAAATTTAAGTGTGGTAAACATTTACTTTTTATCTTTATTTAGCACATTCAGAACTTTGATGTTTCTAGTCTTACTTGTACTATAGTCATTCAATATACTATTCTGATATCTAATTTACCTTTTTAAATTTAGTTGATTTAAGGTTTTTTAAAATTTCCCAACAGTTTGTCTGATTTTACTAGAGAGATCAAGATCATTTATTTCACATGAGTTCCATTACTCAGATACTAAACAAAATGTGTACTGTATGTTTATTGCTCTTCCTGCAAAACGCAGTAGATAAACCTGTATGAAATAAGCCTGGCTATGGAAACACTTATTTGTTAGGAGGGTGCTTGTCTGGATCGATGAAGAGTGCAATTGTCTGAGGATGCTGAGGGACTCATTCCAGATCACAATCTGAGGTCCAGATATATGACCCTCTAGTAGGACAAATAAGACTCTCCAAACCCGGCTTTAATTGGTAACCCTTCAGTGACAATAGAATGCCACTGTGGACACGTCTTTTCTTTCTCTCCTAGCAGGTAGTAGCGTCCTATTTTATGAGGCAGTATACACCTTTAAAATGTTCAGTGACTCAGTCTGGAGCTAAAATGGAGCTAAAATGTTCAGTGGCTCAGTGGTGGAGCACTTTCTTTGCATGTGGGGTTACTGGGTTTGATCCACAATACCACATAAAAATAAATAAAATAAAGGCGTATATCTACAACTAAAAATTTTTTTAAATGTTCAGTGACTCAAAACTTGCTTCATTTTCTTACACTGAATTGTGCATATTTATATACAGAAAGTATGTTCTTGAACAGCAAATGAGGAGATTAAGAAGACTGAATTAAGGGTGAAGCAACTGTGATGTGTACTGGAAGCCCCATTGATATTGCTAAAAGAAAGGAACACTGTCTGACCATATTAAATAACAACAGTGGAACCTATTTTAGTGCTTTGCTATTTTTACTATTCAGTATTTTCTAAGACTATGTCTTTGCTTTTTTTCTATCAAGTCTCACTGAGATAGAAGAGCTAGAATCTGGTCTTCCACTTCAGAAATAAGGGTGAGTAACTAGACCAATATCCTTTGAAATTCGTATTTATGTGTTCTGTGCCAAATTTTGAGGTGTCTGGGGTTTATATTTTCAGAGGCTTATTTAAGATATGTCATTTTCCTCAGTGACACACTCACCAAGGCTGCCTACATTATTGAGTTCTTAACCATTTTTATTTTATTTTAATTCCTTCCTGCTTTTATGTGAAAATGTAGGATTTAAGACAACTGTTTTAGCAATTTCATGTTGGATCAAAAATTATTATAGTGAAATCTAACTGTGGCAAAATATTTATCAGACTTTCCTCATTTGTTTAATTATTAGACTTTCAGAATACAGAATCCATGGTTCATAAGTTCTTTGTGGTCATATATATAATACTATATTGCATTTGTTTCAATTTAATAACTGAGAATTGACTTAAGTTAGTTTTTTCATATTTTTGCAACCAGGAAGTTATTTATGAAACTTTGTTCTCTCATTCTATGGCATTGTGAGATAGTAATAGAAATTACAGTTGGATGGTTTCTAGAAGTTTTGAAATATATCTTGATCACCAAATTGATTACTTGCTGTGTTCGGATGATACAAATCTATTAAGCTGTACAATTTTAGTGTTTAAATATTTTATACTTGAATAGAAAGTTTAAAAATCTCATCAAACTAGTCCAAATATTGGTTTATATATTTCTTAGGAATAGTGTCCAGTAGATTGTGTGTTACTTGGTGCTTAATTACTAATATCCTCATAACAGATCAAATGCATCCTCTCTTTAACTCAAGCATTTTAAGAAAATTTTGTGGAATAGTTACTTATGTATTTTTATTTTAACACATTTATATATTTTCCTCACATATGCTTAAAGTCTTTTACTTACATGTTTTTCTCTATTACAAAAATCAGTGCAATTATTTCTATACCACATGCAAAGATATTACTTCTAAGGCACTAGAGGCCCACATGCATTGTACAGTTGGAAAAACTTGGGTAATATTGATGAAATCAGGTAAAGTATAAAGCCAACAGTCAGAACAATGAACTTCAATTTTCAATTCCTTCTTACCTTTTGAGTTCTTGACACACTAAAACTAAACTATGTGGTTCAACTTTTAATCCTCCTTCCTTTTTAGTCTAAGATCAAAAAGCTGTAGTCATCAATTACTGCTGTTACTTCATTTTAAGTAATTCTAAAGATAATCAGAATATAACATGATTTATGACAAGCATATCTTTGACACTTCTCTCTTTTTCACACAGGCAAAATATTTATTTGCCCTGTCTTAGGAAATAAATTTTCTATATTAATTCAAGTATCTATCTTTATGGCTATGACTTATCTAACAATCAATTTATTTTATCATAAAGAAGATATTGATTTGACATATGACATTTTGGTAGTAATATGTATTGTGCAATCTCCAGAGGTCAAACAGGTCCTTAGGTCTCTATGTCAAACACTACAGATATGCCAGGGTCCTCAGTGGATATGAAGTACACTACACTTTCCTTATCAATTCCTTATTTTCAGAGTGAAGGTTGTTAACACTTTTTTACTACCACAAGATATAATACATTTACAATCACTATACACCAGTTTAAATGCACTCATGCTTCTGTTTCTGGAAATTATTTCTAGAAAGAATAATGCTTGAAAGATTTTCTTTAGTCATCTTATAGTCAAATTATCACCCAATATTCAGGTTACCATATTTCAGTAATGTAATGATGAGACAAAGTTATCTGTGTTTTATAAATAGCATAGTTAGGACACTCCAATAAATATTTTATTATTTAAGATATCTACTTAAGTGATCCTTGCTTAAGGTTACACTATTAAAATAAATTGGAATTAAATAATTAAAACTGACAGTGCTTTGAGAAATAAATGCTATTACAGTAGCATTTATCACTCACAGTCATAAAAAGGTAGTCCTTAATTTCCAAACAGTTTGCTACTGCTAATTGCAAAACATAATTTGAATACTAAAATTCATAAGTTCTGAAAGAAACATTACCTGGATAGATTGTTTTTGTCTTTATTTATCATAATATACATTTATAAATAATAATTTATAAGTTGATAATTTAATTTGTTATTATTGATGCAAAACAGTGAAAGTGCAAAATTGAGCACAAAGACAAAGCAGAGTTAGCTTGAAGAAATTAATCAGAATAGCTTTCATTTTATGAATCTAGAAAAATTTATCAGGATGATTCTCTGAAATACTTTCTAAATTTTAACATTATAATGGAAATTTTTAAGATTTTAGTATTAGGAGTTTTTCCTTTCAGACAATTTGAACAGATTCATACTTGGCATATAGTTTTTTTCCTTGTTTTTTTTTTTTTTGTCTTTAGTCCTAACAATGTATGCTTAATAACAAATAAGAAAATAAATATAAGGTCACAAATGCAGGTCCCAGATTGAGGCATTCAATCAATTATGCAGGACATAAAAACTTTTAATCTAGTATTATGTTTGCTTCGCTTTATGTGCTGAATAGTATATAAAACATAGATATTGCTGTCATCTCATTGAAAGGTCCAATAGATATTGGAACTCAGGTCTTCTTTTAATAGCAACAACTCTATAAACTTTATATGGCTTATTCAGGTGATAGGCCAGTAGTGTGTGTGTGTCTGTGTGTGTGTGTGTGTGTGTGTGAGAGAGAGAGAGAGAGAGAGAGAGAGAGAAGAGAGAGAGAGAGAGAGAGAGAGAGAGAGAGACAGAGACAGAGAGAGAGAGAAACAGAGAGAGAGAGAAATTTCACATGACACAGAGAAGAACATCAGGTTACCAGTGTGTTCTGTATATGGTTAGAGTCATGTTAAAACCATGGTTTCCCAGTTCTGGGGTGATCCCACAGATTAAGCATTCCCAGTAAATATGGCAGGCTCAAGTTCTTCTCATACAATATTCCAATATCATCTTATGTCAGTAGTTTCTAAGAATACTATTTGTATGAATATACAATCCAATTGAATATACAATCCAATATAATCTGTAGGCCAGCCTATGGAGTGGTAAAATCATTACTTATTTATTTGCTTACTGATCAAGAAAAGATAATAAGATTAACAGATTGTTGTGAAGTGGGCATGATGGAATAGACTGAAGCATAAACTTATGCTAATGATGCTTTTGGTTTGGATAAGGCATCTAAGAGAAAACTGGTGAAACATGTGTCAGGACATCTTTGCTATGACTCGTCTATCCAAAGAACTTAGTCAATTTTTTAGTGGAATAGAAATACAGGTTTTGTTCTGAGGTTGTATCTAGTAATGCCATCTATGGATGAGTACTTGGGAGTACTATTACTTTTCAAATGTGGGGGAAAATTGCTTAGAATAGTGAACAGAGAAAAACTTGTGAAAGAAGGTTTACATTGAATGCTGTTTTGGTGCTGGTTCCTTTTTGTTCAATCTGAGTGATAAATATTGAAAACTGATTCTTAAAGCAATATTTATTCCACTCTAATTTTTGCATGTATCAACACTGCCATCTCTCAAATTCTGCCATGGTACCACCCAAGGAACACAATAATTTTCCAGTAACTAATCACAAAACAAATACAGATCTACACATTACTTAATAAGGAATTCAAAGTAATTGTTTGAAGAAAGTTGTAAGAAACACAATGAAATGAAACCAGGAAAACAGTATGTGTGGCAGGCCTCAAGAATACAAATGACAATAAATACTTACAAGGGCACAGAGAAAAAGGAACTCTTATACACTGTTGGTGGGAATGTAAATTAATATAGCTACTATGAAAATCAGTATGGTAGTTCCTCAAAAAGCTAAAAATAGATCCACCATATGATCCAGATATACCACACCTTAGATTTATGCATACCCATGTTTATTGTGCACAATTCACAATAGTCAAGTTGTGGAATCAGTCTAACATAAAGGAGTTTCACTTGGTCATAAAGAATAAAAGTACATCATTTTTAGGAAAATGGATGGAACTGGAGATCATAATTTTGAGTGAAATGACCTTCCTCATATGTGAAAGCTTGAAGAAAAAAATGGAGAACCCCATAAAACTAGAAGATAGATCAATAGCATGGAGCAGAGGGATGGAAGGGGGAGAAGGGAGGTATTGCAAATTAAAATTGACCAAATTATGGTTTTTATGTAAGCACAAATATGTCACAATAAAACTCACCATTATGTATAATTAATAGGCACCAATAAAATTGTTAAAAATTTTTTTAAAGAAATAAAATAATTTTAAAAAATTCAGGAGCTAAATTATACTATGACTAAAATGAAATATGCAATGGAGAGCAACAGCAGACTTGATCAAGCAGAATAAAGACTTTGTTAATTTAAAAACCAGTAATTTGAAATTATCCACCCAAGGAGACAAAACTAAAAAAGAATTAAAAGAAATGAAGAAAGCACATGTGGTTTATGGCACATCATCAAGAGAATTAACATAAGGGTTATGGGAATTCCTGAACTAGAATGAAAAATGAAAGAGAGCTTAAGGGAAAAATGGCTGAAAAAAAACAACCAATCTGGGTATTTATGTGGACATTCAAGTACATGAAACTTAAAAGTTTCCAAACACATTAAATCCCAAAAGAACTCCACCAAGACACATTATAATCAAACTGTCAAAAATAAAAATCAAAGCAATCATTAATAAATAAAGTTACCATTCAACTACCTATCAAGAGGGTCTGCCTTTCCTGTGAGCTACAGGGAGATGAGTTCCTTATGTTGTGATTATTCATTGCAAATAATTTCAGTGAATGTTAATGAAATTTTTATAATGTTAAAAGACACATTTTTTTTAGTAGCAGTAAGCAAAAAGTGACCTATCACTCACAAGGGAAACTTTATGAGGCTATCAATGCTTTGCTCAGCAGAAACTTTACAGACTAGGAGATAATGGAATGATATATTAAAAGCGATGAAAGAAAAAAGTGCCAATCAATCAATAATACTTTATCTGCAAAGTTCTCTTTCAAAAATGGAGGAATAACTAAGAAGTTTCCAGACAAAAGCTGAAGGAATTCACCACCAATTGAGTAGCCTCACAAGACATACTAAAGGAAGTTCTTCAAGTTAAAAATACAGGACAATAATTAATAATGTGAAAGAATAAAATTCACCAATAAAGAAGAGTATATAGTCAAATTCATAACCTTGCTATACTATAATGTTGATATATAAATTACTTATTGTACTATAAAGTTTAAGAGACAAAATAAAAACAACTACAGCTACAATAGTTTGCTAATAGATATACCATACAAAAAGATATAAGCTGAAATAGAAACAATGAAAAATGTGAGGGTAGGAAAGAAACTGTGTAAAGTTTTTGTATGCAATCCAAGTTAATTTGTTTTAACTTAAATTAGACTATTATGCCTGCTTTGTGAAAGCCACATGCTAATCACAAAGCAAAAACCTATAGTAGACACAAAGATAGCGTGCCAAAAGCAAAAACCTATAGTAGACACAAAGATAGCGCGCCACTAAAGATATCATCAAACCATAAAGAAAGACAACAAGAGAGGAACAAAGAAACAAAAATACTACAAAAAACATGATAAAAATTAACAAAATAGCAATAGTTAAGTACATATTTGTGAACAATCACATTAAATGTAAATAGATTAAATTATCCAATCAAAATACAAAGAGTGAACAAACGAATTTTTAAAAACTCAACTCTATGGTGCCTATGAAAGACTTCAAGGCTTCACATAGGTTGAAATTGAAGGAATGGAAAAGGTATTCATGCAAATGGAAACCAGAAGACAGCATGGATAGAATAGAATAGGTTTCAAGTCAACTGTAAAATGAAGAAAGTAATTACACAGTGATGAAGGAGTTAATTTATCATGAGGACACACCAATGATTAATCATTGAAACTGAATGTACCAAAACTGAAGTACCAAAACATATAAGGCAAGTATTGATAGATATTGAGAGAGAAATTGCTGTCTAACAATAGAATAATACTAAGGAATCTCAATACCCTGCTTTTGATAATTGATATGTAATTCACACAGAAAATCAATAAAACATCGGCTCTTAATTTTTATTTTAGACCAAATGAATCTAACAGACATACAGAACATTCCAACCAACAGTAGGAGAATACATATTTTTCTCAAGCACACATAGAACATTCTCCATGATAGAGAAGACAAAACAATCTTAACAAATTTAAGAAGATCAAAATCCTATCAGGTATCTGTATTTTTACCACAAAATTATGAAACTAGCAATTCATAAATATGTGGAATTAACATATTCATGAACAACCAATGAACCAAAGAAAAAAATAAAAAGGGAAATAAAAATATCGAGAGAAAAAAATGGAAACACAATATAGCAAGTAAAAGAAGGGAAGTTTTTAGTGATAAACTTCTACATTAAGAAAAATGGAAATATAAAATAAAACAGCATAACTTCACATCTGGATAAACTACACAAAGAGGAACAAATAAAGCCAAATGTTATTAAAAGGAAAGAAATAACAAAGATCATAGTAGAATTAAATAAAATATAGACTAGAAAAATAATAAATATCAACAAAACTCAGAGTTGTTTTATGGAAAAAATAAAAATCAACAAAATTTTAACTAGGATAGTTAAGAAAAAAGATGACTCTAATAAGATATAAATGAAATATAGGAGACATTACAACTGATATCGCAGAAATAAAAAGAATCTTAATAGATAATTATATGCAAATGAATTGACTAACCTAGAAGAAATGGGTAAATCCCTAGAAACATACAACCTACCAAAACTGAAGCATGAAGTAGAAAATATGAACAGAACAATAACAAGTGATATTGAATTAACAAGTAAAAAAAAAAATTCCCAAAGAAAAACTCAGAACAAGATGGCTTCTCAGACTCTTCAAAGCAAACCCCTTTTATAAGACCAGCACTAACCTAAATACCAAAGCCAAAAAAGAATACTGTGAGAAAAAAAAAAATCACAAGCCAATATCTTTAATGGATATAGATGCAAAACTTAAATAATAGCAAGCCTAACTCAAGAACACATTAAAAATATCATGTCATAATCAACTGGGATTTAGCCCTAGGTACAAGAATGTTTCAACATATATAATCAACAAATGTTACATCACATTAATCGAATGAAAGACAAAAACACGTGATAATCCTTATAGATGTTTACCAATGTTGAACACCTTCTACATCATCTTCATCAGCAATTGGTAAGGGTTCCAATTTATCTACATCTGCACCAACACTTCCTATTTTGCGTTTTCATGATTAGAGTCATCCTAGGGTATAAAGTGGTATCTTATTGTTTATGGTATGCATTTTCCTGAAGAAAAAAATTGTTGAGTGTCTTTTGATGTACTTAGTCACTTGTATGTCTTCTTTAGAGAAATGTCTATTCAAGTTCTTTAACCATTTAAAAATGGGATTATCTTTTTTTTACTTTTTAATGTTTTTATTAGTACATTATAGTTATACATAATATTGGAGTTCATTTTGACATAATCATACATGCATAGAATATGATTTTCTTCGCTCAGTCCCCAAGTACTTAACTCTTTCCCTCCTCTCATCCCTACTTATGTTCCCCTTTCTATACTCCACTGGTCTTCCTCCTATTTATTTATAGTTCTTTAAATTAGTGCTTCATAGATATACATAAAGGTGAAATTAATTTTGGCATATTCATATAAGTACATGGCATAACTTAGTCAATTTCATTACATTGTTTTTCCCTTTTTCTGTCCTTCCTCAGTCCCCCTCAATTCCCTTCCTCTACTTCATAGATCTGTCTTCTATCTTCATGGAATTTCCCCACCTCCTTTCCCCCCTTATTTTAGGCTAGCTTTTTCTCCATATGAGAGAAAATATTTAATCCTTGACTCTCTGGGTCAGGCTTATTTCACTTAGTGTGTTGTTCTCCAGTTACATTCACTTACCAGCAAATACCATAATTGCATTCTTCTTTATGGCCAAGTAAAACCCCATAGTGTACACACCACATTTTCTTTATCCATTCTTTTGTTGATGGACACTTAGGCTGGTTCTATAACTTGGCTATTGTGCTTCTATAAGTGTTGATATGTATGTATCACTATAATATGTTGATTTTAGTTTTTTCAAATAAAGCAGGATAGCTGGGTCATATGGTGGTTCTATTCCTATACTTCTGAGAATCTCCATACTAATCCCAAGAGTGGTTGTATTAGTTTGCTGAACCACCAACAATGTATGAATGTACCTTTTCTGCCATATTCTCACTAGTTTTTTTTATTATTGTATTCTTGACGATTTCCATTCTGACTGGAGTGAGATTAAATCTCAAGTCATTTTGATTTGCATTTCCCTGATGTATGTTGAACATTTTTTCATATATTTGTGGGCCATTTGTATTTCTTATTTTTGAGAAATGTCTGTTTAATTCTTTTGCCCATTTATTGATTGGGTTATTTGGGGATTTGGGGTGTTAAGTTTTTTTCCTAGTCCTTTCTATATTCTGGGATATTGACCCCCTGGCAGAGATCTTCTTCTATTCTGTAGGCTCTCTCTTTACACTCTTCATTGTTTCCTTTGTTGTGTGGAACTTTTTACTTTGAGGCCATTCCACTTATTGGTTCTTAGTTTTATTTCTTGACCATTAGGGGTCTTGTTAAGGAAGTTGGTGACTGTGTCAATGTGTTGGAGTGTTGAGCCTATGTGTTCTTCTAGCAATTGCAAAGTTTCTGGTCTAAGTTCTTGGTCTATGATTCATTTTTGAGTTGACTTTTGTGTAGGTTGAGAGATAGGAATCTAGTCTCATTCTTCTATATATGGATATCCAGTATTTTTTAGTAAGTGGATATCCAGTTGTTCTAGAATCATTTGTTTAAAGGATTATCTTTGTGCCATTGTATGGTCTTTGTTTCTTTGTCAAATGTTAATTGGCTATATTTATTTTGGTCTATTTCTGGCCTCTCTATTCTGTAAAATGGTCTATCTTTTCTTTCACCACTACTACACTGTCTTGATTACTATAACTTCATAGCAAGTCTTAAAGACATGGGTGAAAATCCTCCAACTTTGTTATTCTCCTTCAATTTTGTGTTGTCTATTCTAGGTCTTTTTATTTTCCATATAAACTTTAGAATCAGGTTTTTGATATCTGCAAAATAATTTAGTGAATTTGTATTGGTATTGCTTTGATTCTATAGGCCAAGTTAGGAAGAAGCAACAGCATGACAATATTAAATCTTCCTACTCATGAATAGGAAATAACTTTCTATTTATTTAGTTCCTTTGATATATTTTATCAGAGGTTTGTAGTTTTCTTCACCATATATCTTATATATATTTTGCTAAATTTCTGCATAAATATTTCATTGAGAATGCTGATAAGACTGCTCATGTCTTATTTTCAAATTTTATTTTCTCAGTGTTGATATACACAAAATTGATTGAATTTTGAACATTATTAGCTTTGTATCCTGAAACATTGATTTACTTTCTTTTAGTTCCAGGAGTTCATTTGTTTTTCTCAGTTCTTTGATATGTTTGATGTGATGCTCATGTTACCTATGAATAAAGACAATTATTTATTCCTTCCTAAACAATATACCATTCATTTACTTTCCTTTTTGAATTAAATTACCTAAGACTTCCTGTACAGTGATGAAAAGTAGTGATGAGAGGTGATATCCTTGTCTTATGGGAAATCTAGTTTTTGTCATGAATGCAAGTGGTATTTTATCAACTGTTTTTCCTGAATCTATTGATGTGATCATGTGATTTTTCTCCTTTAGCCTTTTCATGTGGTTGCATTATTGACTTTCTAATATTTAACTAGTCTTTCATTCTTACATTAAATTCCATATTTGCTGCTTGATGCTATATGCTAACATTTTGTTGAGAATTCTTGCTTCTATGTTTAAGGGAGATAGATATTGGTCTGAAGTTTTCTTTCTAAAATGCCTGGCTTTGGTATTACAGAAATACTGGCTTCATAAAATGAGTTAAAGTGTCTCCTTTGCTTTTATCTTCTGAAAGAGATTGTAGGGAATTGATATAATTTCTTACATGCTTGGTAGAGTTTGCCAGTGAATCATCTGGATCCAGTGCCTTCTGTTTTGGAATTGCATGTTAGTAATCATTCTTAAAAATTTTTTAATAGATGGGAGTTTATTGAAATTTCTATATCTTCTTATGTGAGTTTTGGCAAATTGTGTCTTTCAAAGTGTTGGTCAGTTTCATCTAATTTATCAAATTTTTAAGCTTAGAAATGTTTATAATATTCTATGGTTATCATTTTAAATCCATGATGTAGGTAGCAATGTCTCATCTTTTATTTCTAATGATAGAAATTTGCATATGTTCCCTTTTTAAGTTAATTTGACTAAAGCTGAACCAGCTTTTGGTTTGGTTGATGTTTTTCTATTGTCTTCCTGTGTTCAGTTTCACTGATTTCTGCTTTAATATTTATTATTATTACTTTGTCTCTAGCTTACTCTGGATTTACTTTTCCCCTCTTTTTCTAGTTTTGTAAGATAAATAATTATATTATTTATTTTGGATCTTTCTTATTTTCTGGCATATGCATCAATTCTCTAAATTTGTTTCACTGCATCTCACAAAGTTTGATAAGTTGTGTTTTCATTTTCATTTATTTAAAAATATTTTTCAATTTCTGGAGATTTCTTCTTTGACCAATGCACTATTTAGAAGTTTGTTTGGAACACACACACACACACACACACACACACTTGTGCAAATTATAACCATGTAATGTTATGGATATGTTAATTAGTTTTATTGTGGTAATCATTTCACAATGTATACTTATATCAAAACATCACATCATATTCTTAAGTTTATATGATTTATTTGTTGCCAATAAAACTGGAAACATTTTTGAAATAAATAAGTAAATAAAGTAAAAAAAAAGTGCATTTTGGGCTGGAGATGTAGCTCAGGAGTAGGTAAGTAGTCTGGTTTGTGTGAGGCCCTTTGATGCTGAGCATCACAATAAATACATAAATAAATGTTTTAAATCTAATTACTTGGGGATTTTTCATCTAACTTTCTGTTATTAATTTCTAGTTTAATAACATTGTAGTAAAAGAGTAAGTATTGTGGGCTGGGGATACAGCTTCGTTGGTAGAGTGTTTGCCTCACAAGCACAAGGCCCTGGGTTCAATCCCCAGCATAAAATCATGTGTGAGACAGTGCAAGGAAGTTTAGAGATCAAACAATTGGATTATAAGAACCTTAACCTAATCAGTGCATTAATCCTGATAGGGATTGATAAAGCAAATAGGGTATGGCTGGAGGAGGTAGGTCATTGGAGGGCGTGCCTCTGAGGTATATATATATATATAGTCCCTGAAGTGTGGAGCTCGCTCTCTCTTCTTCTTGGTGGCCACATCTTGACCTGCTTTCCTTTGCCACACTATTCCATCATGATGTTCTGCCTCACCTTGAGCCCCAAGGAATGGAGCCAGCTGTCTATAAACTGAGACCTCTGAAACCCTGAGCCCCCAAATACACCTTTCTTCCTAAAATTGTTCTTGTCAGGTCTTTTGGCCACAGTAGTGAAAAAAACTAATGAAAACACTGCCTTCCCATGAATCACCTAAACTTTTTTTTTTTAAAGATTCCATGTTGATTTATTTGTGTTTTTGAGTGTATTGCTTTTTATATTTTCCTTGTCTCTAAGCATTATAGAATTCATATGCACCTTACCATAATCTGCTGATATATACATGTATACCTTTACTTTGATTTAGGTCTCTTTACCTTCTACATTTTAAATACATTCATGTCTTAGGTATTTCTTCTACATACTTTGAGAATCATATCAGATGGTGTATAATTTTTGGTTCCACCTTCAAGTATGATTTTAGTATCTTCGGGAAATAAGGATAATATATTATTACCTCTACAGTTACTCATTCCTATGTTTTTGTTTTTGAAATCCCAAGATATTCTTTATCCTTTCTTTTCTGTTTAGAGAATCTCCTTTAGCCATTTTTCAATGGTAGGTTTGTTAGAACCTGTTTTCCTTCATCTGAAAATTTATATCTTCTTTATTCCTGAAGGATAGTTTTGCTGGATATAGAGTTTGTGGTTGGTTCTTTCTCTTAGTACCTGAAAAATGTTTTTCTGCTTCCTTCTGGACTTCATGTTTACAGGTAAGAAATTCATGATCATTTGAATCTTAAGTAATGTACCACTTCTTCCTAGCTTCTTTTAATTTTTTTCCATTTGTCTTTAGTTTTCAGAGTTTGATTATTATGTGTTTTGGCATGTATTTCTTAAGGTTTATCCTATTTGCGGTTTGCTCAGTTTCTTAAATCTATAGATCAATGTGTATTTCCTAATTAGGGACATTTTAAGCCATTAATTCTTCAAACTTTTTTTCACAGTTTCACCTCTTCCCTCCTCTGTGGCATTTGATGTTGTGAATATTAGCTTTTTTGTTATTGTCCAACAGACCACCAAGATTTTGTTCATTTATTTTCAGTCTTATGTCTGTTGCTAAGATGGGCAAGTTATTTTGATCTGTCCCCATGTTCACTAATTCTTTCATTTGTCATCTTCATTCTACAATTTGAGTTCATCCACCAAGGTTTTATTTGAATATTTTATTTTTCATATCTGTAATTCGTCTTTGGTTTTTATAACTTCTATTGCATTACTGAAATTTTCTATTTTTTTTTTCATTTGGTTCAAGAGAATTCATATTCCTTTTTGGTAGCATTTTAATGATGACTTCTTTAAAATCCTTGTTAGATAATTCCAATATCTGATTCATGTTGATGTTAGCACTTGTGATTTTCTTAGTTCTTGTGATGAGTGATTTTCAATTCTGTCCTGAATTATTTGGATTATTTTTTGTAACTCTAGATCCAGCACAAGCTTCAGGCAGTCTTCCTGTTTAGGTGTAGCTTAAGGCCCCAGTGACCCTGTAAGTTTTGCTTCCTACTGCCCCATCCCCCAAAACTCCCCAGCAAAAATGAAGTTTTGACTCATACTACTTTGTTGTATGGAGTAGCTAGAAGTTCAGCTTTCCCCTTTGTCCAGCTGATACCTTCCCAGCAAAAGTAAGGCACCAAATCATACCTCTGTGCTGTCTCCAGGTGAGAATGTATCAGGTTTTCATGGAATCTACTGACACAGAAGGGGGAAGTCCTCTCTCCACCACCTTATTTATTTTCATTTGTGTCAGGAGGGATTAGAGGATAAGGTCCCTGCTGGATCTAACTGTCACCATGGTGTGCTCCAGATAGGGTGAAGAGGAATGATGACTAGCCTTGCCTTATACTGTCATTAATTCTGATTGCTTCAGTGTCGGGGCAGAAGCATGAGTTTCCCCTAAACATTACTACATTACCTAGTGGCAAATAAGCATTATTTCACTAGTTGTTATTACTGACAGGTGATAGAAATTCACCTGCCTACTCAGTCTAGCAGACACTATCCTGGTAGGTTAACTGATATTTTCTCCTAGCTTCCATCAGATGGGGGATGAAAGGTCAGCCTGCTAACAGCATCCTGTGGAAAATCAGAATATCACCAATGAAAAGTTTCTAATGCAACAAATTGTCCAACAGGACAATATTTTATGCCTTCAGAAATTCCATTCCTCTATAAATTGTGACACAATTTGAGACACTGTAGCTTGTCAGGCATTTGATATAAAATCACATTTCTATATAACTGTGTAAGGAAGGAAATATGTTAAGGGTAGTTATTATAGCTGAGGAAAACAGGTTATTTTTACAAAAAAATGTTTCTTGAATATTGAAAATTTCTTAGAATGGCAATGATTTGACAAAAGTTTGATACTGTGTGGTGGTGTAGAGTTATCTGAAGCTGTGTATTTGTCCTTTTCTTCCTTCTGGTTCCTTAAACATGACCTTAGATCTGGAACTTGGACCTAGATCTGGACATTAGATCTATACTTAGAACTTTGACTTATACCTTGACCCTATAAATAGACCCCAGACCTATGAAGTTGAATATTGAGAATTGACCTTAGAATTAGGCTGCAGATTTGGACTGGAAACTCAAACCTGAACTCAGCACTAGGCCTGCAAGTTTTCCTGGATCTTAGATATTAACACTGAACTCCAACCTTGGAAATCGATTTTTCCATGCTTTTTAACTTGACAGTGTACCTAGTTCTTTTTCATGGACCAAAACCTTGAAAACTGAAATGAACCTGAACCTCAATGTGCACAATGGATCTTAAAATCAGGGACTTGGACCGTAAACCTGGACCTAGATCTTAGAACTAAAACTTGTGTCTCAACCCTTGGATTTCTACATTTCAACCAGATATTGAAAATATCAGGTACAGTTGTACTAGACTTTAGATTTGACATGGACTTTAGACTTGACATTATCTATGGACACTGAATCTTAAACCCAGTCCTTCAACTGGAACTCCAGTCTTAGAATATGAACTACAGGTGAGGCTCTCAAATATAAAATGGAATCTAACCTTCAACATGGATACTGGATCATCACCTAAAACGTGAATATGAATATTGTCCTTAATCTTGACCTGATTTACTCAGCAACTTGAGCATGCCCCCTTAGGTTTGAACCTGATCCTTGGTTATAGATCTCTGACCTTATCTGGAACGGACCATGGACCATGGCACTGAACATTGAACTGTAATCTTAACTTTAATGCTACTTCTAATCACAACCAAAACCTCAAAGTCAATACAAAAAAAAAAAAAAATCCACAAACAATAACACTAATTATCACCCACCTCATACAAAGAAGAAAATAATTTGTCTTACAGGGATAATTTTGAATTTGTCTGAAACTACCCTATCTCATTTTTTTTCTATTCCCTGTTGGTCTTTCTTGTGAAAATTTAAAAATTAACTGATTAAAAAATCATTCAGTCATTTTGCATGCACTCTAGAAATGAAATTAATATCATCTTAAAAGAAAAAAGAATTTAACTCCCAAATAAAAAGATGTTTTAATAAGCAAAATATTCTACATTCCATAGGCATTTCAAGCTAGTACAGTAAGTTAATAAAGAAATAATAGGAAGACATATTTGGAAAGGAAAAATAAAACTGTTCCTATTCACAGGTGCCAAGATTGACTATATAAAAAGAAGGATCCGAAAAAAACTACGAAAAATCTAGAAACTGAAAAAAGGGATGTTACCCCACTATTGCTGCCTCCTCCTCCTCTTTGTCTCCTCTTCTTCCTTGTTATTATCATTGTTGTTATTTGCTCTCACAATCATATATATCTCATCAAAGTCTCTTTATTTCAATAAGACAAATTCATGTATGTTGAGGGATTTCATGACATAATCAGTGCACACCGATGACATCACTCTAGATGACAGTCAATATGACACTCAAATACAAAATACATATACAAAACTCTCTTCTGGTCTAGTTTCAGTTAAGGTTCAAATTTAAGACTAGTGGAATGACTGTGTGGTGTGTCCTCTAAGAAATCCTCTTATCATTTCCCAAAATTAATATTAAGAAATTCATAGAGTAGATAATGTGAAGTTGTACTTCCAGCAATAAACAGATAAATAAAATAAGCACATATATTCTTTGTTCCTAATCAAAGGTGATATTCTGTGTGTTCCCACTCACTCAGGTAGAAAGTAGAATAGAGCAAATAGTTCCTCTTATAAGAATTAAATGGTTATACTGGATGATCATACACACAGAGGAATTACATTTATCATTTTTTACCATATTTATACTTGCCTTTCCCTCAGATAGTCTGAATTGATGGGATCAGTTATGAAAGTATCTACTATTAAAATAGAACTCTTCAGTTCACACATCATGTTCCTATCCCAGAGACACAGCCTCTGTCCTCAGCTTCATCATTTTACACAAGGACAATTATAGTAACATTCTCTCTATAGTCTCCTATACCCAGCACAATTAGCAATCTCTGTCTGGTCTCCTGCCTCCAATTCTATGGAGATTAATATATAGGCTACTATGCGATCTGATAGAGGCTCTGAACTCTCCCTCAGAAAACTGTGATCATGAAAATTAATGTGAATAATTTCCTATAATTTCAAGGGTTTTTCCCCATTTTTTGCACCTGATTCCATGATGAGACTGTACTAGTCACATGTTCTTGCCAGAATGAACAATGAAACCCACTGTGGTTCTTCATTGTTTCTAAATAAAATCTAAATCTTGATAAGTAAGACATAAATAAGGCCACTCATGATTTACCTTTGCCTGTGTCTCCTATACTACTTCCTGAATGTGTATATACACTCCAGATCTTTGAATCACTTGCCTTTTGAGGTCATTCCCATGAGCACTTGCAAATCTTCCCCAACTCTGACAACTCTCCTAGCCAAGGAGAATATTGCTTAATCTGAATGTCCACCACCTGAGGGAGATTTGAATACCTTTTACATTTTTTTTTTTTTGGCAGTACTGGGGATCAAACTCAGGGCCTTATGCTTGTGAGGCAAGTACTCTACCAGCTGAGCTATCTCCCCAGCCCACCTTTTATATTTTCATTGCCTCACATAATATCTGCTAAGTAACTTTACCACATTCAAGTATAATTGTATATTGACTATTTTTCAACTTCACTACAAGCTCCTTCAAGGCAAATACGGTTCCATATGTTCCCCAGCACCTACTACATGTAGATATAGTAAGAACTCAGTCAATGTTTGCTAAAAGTATATTTTCTTAATACTATATATTTATGGATAATATGAAGCCCTGAACAATTAACTTTGTAGAAGCCATGCTAATCCCAAGCATCTGAGCTAGAATCAAATTCTAATTACAGTTATCACCCCATGTTATACCTTGGATCTATAAAGTCCCCCAAAATTTATGTGTTGAAAATATGGTTCTCAATGCAGCAAGGTTCAGTAGTGGGGCTTTTAGGTAATGATTGGATCATGAGGACTCTGATTTCATCAAATGGATTCATCCATTGATAGCTGAAAGGACTACTGCAAAGTGGGGTCTAGTTGGAGGAGTGGGTCACTAGGGGTGTGCCATGGAAGGGTTTATGTTGTCTCACCATTTCATGACTGCCATGGCTTAGAATCTTTCCTCTACCGTGCCCTTCTGCCATGATATTCTCTCCTGTTGGGAACTAGCCAAGCATGAACTGAATCCTCTGAAACCATGAGCCAAAATAAAGCTTTCCCCCTCTAAGTTGTTGTCAGGTATTTTGGTTAACATGATGAAAAGCTGACTAACACGGACACTGGTAGCAAGAAATGGGGTTGTTGCTATTACTACACCGACCATGTTGTTCAGGACTTTGAACCTTTGGGATTGGCCTGT
The DNA here is from genome assembly GCF_902686445.1 of Sciurus carolinensis. Lineage (NCBI taxonomy): Eukaryota > Metazoa > Chordata > Mammalia > Rodentia > Sciuridae > Sciurus > Sciurus carolinensis. The sequence goes on from NC_062214.1 coordinate 73,593,192, forward strand.
CGAAGGAGTGTGAATTTAACTGGTTTGTGGTAGGATGAATTTAGAGGTAATAGAATGATTAATCTGGTGGAGGAAATTTTAAGGCAGTATAGCATTCAGATATGGATATTGCTGCAAGCTTGTGGCATGATTTACTATAACAATCAGGAGAAAAAAGTTGATCAGAAAGATTTGGAAATTCATTTGGACAGAAAAGCATGTGTAGAACTGGGGCCAAGGAAGTTGTGGCTGTTGAAGAAATTAGCACCATTAAAGAGAAACCAAATTCCTTGCACAAAAATAGGAAAGATGCTTTGAGGGTATCTCAAGAATAAGCAAGACTACACCTACCACAATCCCAAGGGTATAAAAGTAAAAACTCATTTGAAAGATTCATTTCACTATGCTCAGTCATCCAGGCATTATGAAGCCACTGTAGCTGTGATCCAAAGGGGTCTGACTACCTGCTCAAGCTGGTAGTGGGCTTTAGCATTGTCCACATGGTGCCAGTTTTACATGAATGCACAATGCTGGAGTTAAGGGATCATGGAGAGTTCCACCCAAATATAAAAGGAAGCCTGAGAAGCCAGGCAATGTGTATCAATGTCAGAATTCATGCCAGCAACCTCTCAGGGTGGTGTATGAAGGTGGTCTGCTGTGGAAAGTCGCAGGTAGTAAGCAGAGCCAGCTTAGAGAGGCCATGTGAGCCGAAGGGACAGGGTTACCCTAGCCCTTTGGGGCCTATATCCTGCTACTGTGTGCCTCAGATGTCAGATGAGGAGCTATAGGACTTAATGTATGCCCTGCTGGGTTTCAGTCTTGGTTGGTTCTATTCCTTTTTCCATGCCCCATTCTTCTTCCCTTTTGGAATGGGAATGTTTACTCTGGGCAATTGTATATTGGAAGTTTGTAACTTGTGTTTTGATTCTTATGGAAGCTCATAGCTAAGAGTTTTTGCCTTAAGTGTTGGAAGAGACTTGAGACTTGCACTTTAGATCAATGCTGAAACTGATAAGACTGTGGGAACTCTTGGAAATTGAATTTTTGCATTGTGAGTTGGGCATTTTGAATTGCATATCCCTTAACAAATAATTGTAGCTATTAACTCTTTTCTGTTAATCTTCATATTAAAAATATAATTTACACACAACCATTACTGTATTAGAGTATTCTGAATTTGAGAACATATTTACTTTTCCCAGTGGATTTCTTCTAGGGAAGTACTCTATCATTGACTTATGCCCCTAGTCTCCTTCAGCATTTTTGACAAGGAAAGTCTAAATATGAAAAATTGGACTTTTTTTTTTTTTTTTTTGATATGTTGGTCTGGGAGTGTCTTTCTCTGTTTCTGAAGGACAACTCTACTGTTTACAGTATTCTTGGATTTTAGTTTTTTGTTTTTTCCTTCAGTACTTTGAATATGTATCATCACCCTCTCTTCTGGCCTGTTTCTGTTGAAAAGTCTGCTGCTATATGTGTTTGAATTGGCTTATGTTATTTGCATTTTTTTTTAACTTGAGGCATTCAGGATCTTTTTGTTGATCTGAGTTGGATTATAAAATGTCCTGGGCTGCTATAAACATTGATGTGGCTGCATCACTGTAATATGCTAATTTTAAGTCCTTTGGGTATAAACCAAGGAGGGGGATAACTGGGTCAAAAGGTGGGCCCATTCCAAGTTTTCTGAGGAATCTCCACACTGCTTTCCAGAGTGGCTGCACCAATTTGCAACTCCACCAGCAATGTAAAAGTGTGCCTTTTCCCCACATCCATGCCAACATCTATTACTGTTTGTGTTCTTGATAAATAGTCATTCTAATTGGAGTAAGATGAAATCTTAGAATTGTTTTAATTTGCATTTCTCTAATTACTAGAGATGTTGAACACTTTCTCATCTATTTATTAATTGCCTGTATATCTTCTGTGTCTGTCCAGTTCCTTGGCCCATTTAACAATTGAGTTCTTTGTATTTTTGGTGTAAAGTTTTTTAAGTTCTTTATAAATTTTGGAGATTAGAGGACTATCTGAAGTGCATGTGGAAAACATTTTCTCCCAATCTGTAGGCTCTCTCTTCACATTCTTGATTGTATCCTTTGCTGAGAAGAAGCTTTTTAGTTTGAATCCATCCCATTTTATTGATTCTTGCTTTGATTTCTTGTGCTTTGGGAGTCTTGTTAAGGAAGTTTGATCATAAGCCGACATGATGAAGATTCGGGCCTACTCTTTCTTCTATTTGGTGCAGGGTCTCTGGTCTAATTCTTAAGTCCTTGATCCATTTTAAGTTGAGTTTTGTTCAGGGTGAAAGAGGTTTAATTTCATTTAACTGCATATGGATTACCAGTTTTCCCAGCACCATTGTTGAACAGGCTGTCTTTTCTCCATTATCTTTTTGGCTCCTTTGTCTAATATGAGGTAACTGTATTTTCGTGGGTTTGTCTCTGTGTCGTCTATTCTGTACCATTGGTCTATCTGTCTATTTTGGTGCCAATACCATGCTGTTCTTGTTACTATTGCTCTGTAGTATAGTTTAAGGTCTGGTATTGTGATACCTCTTGCTCTTTCCGTTCAGGATTGCTTTGGCTATTCAAGGTCTCTTATTCTTCCAGATGAAGTTCATCATTGCTTTCTCTATTTCTATGAGGAATGTCATTGAGATTTTAATTGGAATTGCATTGCATCTGTATAGCACTTTAGGTACTATGGCCATTTTGAGAACATTAATTCTGCCTATCCAGGAACATGGGAGATCTTTCCATCTTCTAAGGTTTTCTTTAGTTTCTTTCTTTAGTGTTCTGTAGTTTTCATTGTAGAGGTCTTTCACCTGTTTTGTTAGATTGATTCCCATTTTTTTTTTTTTGAGGCTATTATGAATGGAATTGTTTTCCTAATTTCTCTTTCAGAGGATCCATCACTTACGAATAGAAATGCATTAGATCTATATGTATTGATTTTATATCCTGCTACTTTGCTGAATTCATTTATTAGTTCTAGAAGTTTTCTAGTGGAGTTTTTTTTTTGGCTCCTCTAAATATATAATCATGTCATTGGCAAATAGTGATAGTTTGAGTTCTTCTTTTCCTATTCATATCCCTTTAATTTCTTTCCAACATAGATGCCCTTCAACAGGTGACTGGATAAAGAAACTGTGGTATATATACACAATGGAACATTATTCAGCCATAATAATAATATTATGGTATTTGCAGATAAAGCAGAATTACACAAATAATATGAATCTACATCGTGCACAAACATAGAAACAAAAAGTTGTACCCCATTTGTGTATAATGAATCAAAATGTGGTCTGTAAAATTTTTTTAAAAAATGTCCTGGGGTAGTCTTATTTGGATTGAATCTGGAGACCTTCAACCTTCTTATACCTGGATATTTAAATTTTTTGTGGTTTGGAAAGTTTTCTGCTATTATCTTTTTAAATACTCTTTGTACTGTTTTTACTTTCTCAACACTAATGACAGAAACATTTGCTCCTTTTCTTTTGTGCTGAGAATTGAACCCAAGAACTCATGCATGCTAACTACATGCTTTCCCACTGAGCAACCACTCCAGATATTTGCTCTTTTAATGTTGTTCCACGAATACCATAGGTCTTTCTATTTCTTCTCATTTTTCTCCTGTCGATATAGTTTCAAATAACTTGTCTTCAAGTTCACAGTTCTTGGTTTAATGAATTCTGTATTTTTCATTTCATTGATTATATTTTTCAGCTCAAGGATTTCTGGTTGAAGTTATTATTTCAATATGTGTGTTAAAGTCATCATTCTAGTCACATTGTTTCCCCCATTTTTTTGGTTTCTTTGTATCTTGAAATTTTATAATCCTTAAAAGTTACTTTGAAGTTTTTGTTAGGCAGTTTCTACCTTTCCATTTTATTAGGGTCATTCATACCTTGTTTTGTCCATTTCGTGTCATGTTTCCTGATTATTCTTGATCTTTGTGGCATTGATACCTGTGCATCAAGGTAGGTATTTATTCTGGTCTTTGTGGTCTAACTTTGTAAATGTTCTTCAGCAGTAAGCTTCTCTAGAAATTCTGAGATTGGTATATTCTCTAAGCCCATGACCACTGCAGCCATTCCCTAATTCCAAGACTGCACTGTTTGGCATAGTGCTATATAAGAATCCTGTGGCTACTGAGATAGGTGCAGCCTTAAAGTGCACTCAAATTACATACCCACCAAGGTTACCACCACACTGGGGCATGCCTGATTCCAAGACCACTGAGGCCTACTTGCCAGTAAGGTTTGTCCAGAGTCCAAGGCCACTGTTGTCATTCAGTGGTAATATAAACTGCAGATCGATTCTGCATGTGAGGACTAAAAGGTCCCACAGACACTGGGGAAAAGATGGAGGATTGGTTCCCGGATACCGACCTAGTGTCAGAGACTAGAGTGTTCTTTCCAATTCTGGGTTTAACTGTGGCAGGCCTGGTTTACTGTGGGCTCCAAGGAAAAGTCATATGCTTACTTCCCTCTCTACTTCATTTTAATTACTGATTACATTGTATGAATACACTATATTTTTAACACATATTAGTATGTCCTTGACTATTACATTGTATGAATATGCTATATTTTTAATACATTAGTATGAATACTACTGAATATTACATTGTATGAATATACTATATTTTTTTATACATATTAGTTGATGAACATTTGGAATTTTTCTACATTTTGACTATTATGAACAGGGCTACTATGAAATTGGTGTACATGTCTTTGAATGCTTCCAATTCTTTTGGCTATACATTTGTAAGTGAAATTGTTCAGTCATGGCTGCCAATTTTACATTTCCACCAGCAATGGATGAGGATTTCAATTTCTATACATCTTCACCAATACTACTTAATTCCCATTTTTAAGTTATAGTCATCTATAATGGGTATTAAGAAGTATCTGATTTTGGTTGTAATTTGCATTTTTCTAATGGTGAGGTTCAGTGTATTTTCATGTGGTTATTAGCCACTTGGATATAATTTTCAGAGAAATGTCTTATTTGTGCATTATTTAATTCAGTTGTCCTTATTGTACAATCTTTGAGTCACTTAGATATTATGAACACCAGATCTTTAACAGATGTATAATGTACAAATAGTTTTTAATTTTCATAAAGTACAAAATATTCTTTTATTGCTTGTGCTTCTAGAGTCACACTTGGCTATCAGTCGTAAAATCCAAGGTGACAAGTATTTACCCCAAGGTAAAAACAACATTTTAGGTATTAAAATTAGGTCTTTTATCCATTTTTAGTTAGTTTTTCTATATGACATAAAATAGAGATCTTATTTTCTTTTGTATATATCCATCTGTCCCAACACTATTTGTTGACAATACCATGCTTTCCTTGTTTAATAACCTTGGCATCCATGTTGAAGATCAATTAACCATAGATGTACAGGTCTGTTCTGGATTTTCAATTCTATTCTACTGATATGTACAGGTGTGTTTATGCCAGTGCCACATATTTTGGTTACTATATCTTTTTTTTTTTTTTTCTTTTGGGTGCTGGGGATCGAACCCAGGGCCTTAGGCTTACAAGGTAAGCACTCTACCGACTGAGCTATCTCCCCAGCCCTGGTTACTATATCTTTATAGGTGTTGAAGTTTTTGAAGTTAAGAAATGTAATTCCTCCAAGCTCATCAACTTTTTTCTTCCTATCTGAAGATCCTTTCAATTTCATGCAAATTTTAGAATTGGATTTTCCAATTCTGGAGGGGAAAAAAGGCCATTTGAGATTCTGATAAGGATAGCACTGAATTTACAGCTCAATTTGAATAGTTCCAACAAGATCAAGTTTTCCATTCCATGAACATGGGATAGCTATATGGTCACTTAAGTCTCCTTTATATAATTTCATCTGTGTTTAGTAATATTTGGTGTCAAAGGCTTGCACAACCTTGATTAAAATTATTCCTGTCATTTACCCTTTTGATATCATAAATGCAATTGTTTACTTCACTTTCAGATTGATTATTGCTAGTATATAGACATATAAGTGATTATTGTATGTTGATCTATCTCCTAGAACTTGGCTGATTTTATCCATTCGCTCAAATATTTGATACATGTTTTCTATGCTATCTATATTCTCTCTCTCTATAAAAACATATATATATTCTCTAGTCTATCATGTCATGTGTGAACTGAAAACAAAAATTCACCCCCTGCTTTTCAATTTGGATACATTTTATTGATTGCTTTTGCCTAACTGCTTGGCTAGAACTTCTAGTACAATGCTAAATGAAAGTGGTGAAAGCAAGCATTCTTGTTTTGCTCTTGATCTTCTGTTCTTTAGAGTTGTCTGTGAAGGACTCATAGTAATTCTTTGTTTAATAGAATTCACCACTGAAATTATCTGGTTGGTCCTGGGCCTTTCTTAATTTGGGAGTATTGGTATTTGTTGTTTTGCTACTGATTTTAACTGTTTAATTTTTATAGGCTGTTCAATTTTCTATTTATTTGAATTCATATTATTTCATAATCCTTTAATTTTGTAAGACCTACTGTCAATACTTTCTGATTTAGTTATGGATATTCTCCCCCAAGCCCCATCCCCCCCTTTTTTTTCTTGGTTAGTAGTCTAGCAAAAGTTGCCTCAGATTTATTGATCAATTTTTGGTTTTGTAGGTTCTTTATTAATTTTCTAATTTCTATTTCATTTACCTCTAACCTTTGTTTCCTTTCTTATGCTAATGTTTGGGTTTAGCTTGCTCTCCTTCATTTCAGGTGCATAGACAGTTGATTGATTTAGCAAATTTCTTTACATTAAAAAATGTAGATGTTTTAGTTAGACATTTCTGAGCAATTTTCACTGCAACGCATGCTTTTGTTTTTCTTTACATTCCTATCTTCTAATCTTCTTTAACCAATTTGTGTGCTGTGTAATTTCCACATACTTGTCAACTTTGCACATTGCCTTTTTAATGGTTTTAAATTTCATTCCATCTGGCTAGAAAAGATACCTGTATCATTTCAATTTTTTTTTTTTTAATTTGTAGGGTCTACAGTGGTCTATAATATAGACTATGGTCAGTACTTGAAAAATCTCTAAATGCTGTGCTGTTGCTGGGTGGAATGGTCTATGTGTCTCTTAGATTTAGCCTATAGTATTATCAAAGTCCTCATTTTTCTTATTCATTTACTAATCTTAACTTAAAATCCATTGTCTGGTATTAGTAGGGTGATATAATTCCCTTCTAGTATTTTTTCTTTATGCTTTTTAGTTTTTTTTCCCCATGTTTACCCTGTGGGTTACAATATCTTAATTTTATAATCATTGTTTGAATATCAAGTTTTTGTTTTTTAAATTTTTAGTTGTCAATGGACACAATGCCTTTATTTTACTTAATTTTATGTGGTGCTAAGAATCGAACCCAGTGCATCACAAGTGCCAGGCAAATTCCCTACCATTGAGTTATAACCCCAGCACTCTAAGGTGTTTTTTTTTTTTTTTTAAGTTGTCAATGGATCTTTATTTTTTATTTATATGTGGTGCTGAGAATAGAATTCAGGGCCTCACTCATGCTGGGTAAGTGCTCTACCACTGAGCCACAACCCCAGTCCCACTCAACAGTTTTAATAGCATAAAAACTATTACTTCACCTTCCCTTCCTAAGATACCGTATCATTATTGTAAAAAGTTACATCTTTATAGATTACACATGTTAATATATATTTTTGTTTTTTAAAAATCAAAGAAAAAAGGAATCATCAACCAAAATATGGAATAAAATTGACTTTTGTATTTACTTAACTGGCTATCTTTAATGCTGTTCTTTCTTCATAGCTTTGAGATGTGGTTGGGAGTACTTTAATTATAGCATGAAGCACCCTCTTTAGCATTTTTTTATGGCATGTCTTCTAGCAATTAACTCTTATAGTTGTTTATCTGGGAAAGGTCTTAATTTCTCTTTCATCTTGAAACATAGGTTTTACCAGATATAGAATTCATAGCTGACACTTTTTCTTCTTTCACCATTTTAAATGTCATCCTCCTGCTGCTGCTTTCTGGTCCCCTGTATTTCTGAACAGAAATTACCTGTTATTACTGATGATCCCTTGAATGGAACAAGTAGCTCCTTTGGCTATTTTCAAGATTATTTTCAGTTATCAATAGACTACAAATGTGGCTAAAAATGGATCTTTTTCCTGTTTAGAGCTAGTTGCATTTCTTGAATGTGCTAATGCATATTTTTATCAAATTTGGAAATTTTCCAGTTATTTCTTCAAATATTCTTTCTACCCTTTTTGATTCTTCTCTCCTTCTGAGACTTCTATGTTTGCGCACTTGAAGATCTCCCACTTGTCTGTTGGCCTATTCATTTTTCTGTTCTTTCTGCCCTTCAGACTGGATATTCTCAACTGAGCTATCTTCAGGTTTGATAATCTATCCTTGTTCAAACTTGTGTGAATATCCTCAGTTAATTTTTCATTTCCAATTTCCCCTGCAATTTCTGCTTTTATGCGTGGTTAGGTAGTTTAATTTCCACATTAAAGGAAGTTTTCTTTCTCTTACTGATTTCTGGTCTCATGCCATTATGATCAGAAAAGATATTCTGTATGATACATCTTTTAAAATTGATTATGACTTGTTTTGTGCTCTATCCTGGAGACTTTTCCATATGCAATTGGAAAAAATGTATATTCTGTGGCTATTTGGAAGCATGTTCTTGATGTCTATTAGGTCCAACTGGTCTACGGTACTGAAACTTTTTTTTTAATTAATCTTTCCATTATCAAAAGTGAGGTATTAAACAACTAATGTTATAAAACTAATTCTTCCTTCAATTTTGTCAGTGTTTACACATACTTTGTACTGTTTACTGTTGTTCATAACTGTTACATTTTTTTCAGAAACTGAACACTTTAATCAAAATGTATAATGCCCTTGCCCTTTGTCTCTTCTAAGTTTTTTTTTTTTTTAATAAAAGTCTGTTTTTTCTCTCCTTACCATGGACACGCCCCTCCCTGCCTGAGTTCTTTTTTGGTTACGTTTGTATGCAATATCTTTTCTTTAGATATAAAGTAAATCCCTTATTGATAGCATGTATCAGATCACCTAAAAATTGATTCTTCTTAAAATAAGGAGTTTATTCCATTCTTTTTGGGGGGATATAGGGGATTACCAGGGATTGAACTTGGGGGCACTTGACCGTGGAGCCACACCCCCAGCCCTATTTTGCATTTTATTTAGAGATAGGGTCTTACTGAGTTGCTTAAAATTTATTATGACTTGCTTTGTGGTCTATCCTGGAGAATTTTCCACATGCTTTTGCTGAGGCTGGCTTTGAACCTGAGATCCTCCTGCCTCAGCCTCCCACAAACTGCTGGGATTACAGGCATGCGCCACCATGCCTGGCTAATCCATTTACATTTGAAGTAGTCACTGATAAGGAATTACTTTTGACATTTTCTTTTCTTAGGAAAAAACTAATAACTTTTTTTTCCCTCTTTCTTCCAATACAGGCAATGGTGTTTAGCTGATTTTTTGTAGTGTTAGATTCCCTTTTCATTTCCTTTTGTGTATGTTCTACAAATATTTTCTTTGTGGTTACAATGGGAAAACCATATAGATTTCTAAAGTTATTACTCGCCCCACTCCATACTGGTGATCGAACCCAGGGTTGCTGTACCTCTTAGCTACTGCCCCAGCTCTTTTTTTATTTAGAGACAGGTTCTTGCTAAGTTGCTGATGTTGGCCTCAAATCTGCAACCTTCTTCTCAGTCTCTTGGTTAGCTGGGATTACAGGTGTGCTACTGTGCCCGACTCTAAATTATTATAGGTTTTTGAAATATCTCCCATGGAAGATTAAATAAAATGAATAAAACCCTAGTACAATTTAGGCTCTCAGTAATTATTAACTCAAGTTCCAACCCATGTTTTATCTGTACCCATTAAGCTGATATGCAAAAGATGACACAACAGGGCATGTTTGCCAGGCCCTTTAATTATTGGACATGATCCTTAAAAAAATGAAAAAATAAAATAAAATTGTAACAACAGAAATGCACAGTAGTAAGGAAGTATAATTAAGAAAGTATAAATGAAAAAGTTCAAAATTTATAGGTAGAGAAATGTAGAGAACCCAGCATTCAAAAGAGAACTGATATGAAAGGAACATGAATTTAAATGAAATAAGACTGTCAGACTGATATCCCTAGGATTTTCCTTTCTTCAGTGATTTCTAACTAGATGTGTGTGATGCTATCATACAAAACTACATGAGCTGTGAAAAAGAAATATGCAATTCTTCTATTTTCTTTTCCTTTCTTTTTCTTCCATTTTCTTTTGTAGGATTTCTGGAAATTTTTGCCCTGAGACTCAAACACTAATGTGTTCCTTAAACATTAACTACTGCTTTTTGAATTTATACATTAGTTGATTCTCTCTCTTCTCATATTTTTAATTTAATATGAACTGATACCAGTTTAAATTTGTTGCATACAAAGCTTCCACTCCTATGGAGCTCTGTCCCCAAGTTTACTGATGTCACAAATTACATCTTTATACATTCTGTACATATTAACATGGATTTATAATTTTTAGGTACTTGTTTCTTAAAAGCTATATAGAGTTACAAACCAAAATAATACTTGGTTTAATATTTGTCAATGTGTTAACCTTTACCAATTACTTTTACATCTAAAGATCCCATATTGGTTCCCTTGATGTACCACAAATCCCTTAGTCTCTGTTCATTTTTCTCCCGTGTTTTATGTTCCTCAGACTCAATAATTTAAAGTTTTCTGTCTTCAAGTTTACTGATCCTTTCTTCTACCAGCTCAAATTTGCTGTTGATCCCATCTAGTAAATTTTTTAAAATTGTTATATTTTGAGTTCCAAAGTATCTGATTCCTCTTTGTAATTCTTCTTTTTTGTTGATAGTCTTTGCTTGCATTTCATTTTTCTGATTTTAATTCTTTGTATATGTTTTCCTTTAGCCCTTTCAGCATTTAAGACATTGTTTTAGAGACTTACTTTAAGTCCAGTGTCTATGGTTCTTCAGAGATATTTTCTGCCAATTTACTTTTGTTCTCTTGGATAGGCCATATTTTCCTTGCTTCTGTGTACACTTTTGAGTTTTTGTTGAAAACTGGGCATTTGAAAATACAATCAACTTTCTCTTTTGAAGACTTCCTCCATGCCACACACATCCTTCACTGATTTAGTAGAGTATATCCAAGACTGGGGATCAGAGGAGGAAAAAGTTTAAAAAGGCTTCCCTGGCTCTTGTGAACATGCATCTTCTAAGTCTGTGTGGGACTTTCTCACTTCCTTTTCATAAACAGTTACTTTTTAATATCTTAATTTTCCAGTCTCAACCTAGTTTCTCTCTATTGCATCTTCACACACAATCCCTTGCCCAAGCATCTCTGTTCCATAGCACCACTGAAACTTCCAGTACCAGTGGCTGCATTTTTCCCACTCTGCGATCTCAGTTACCTGAGACAGCTACTGTTGCAAGAAGCCCCAGGGCAGGTTAGAATGTTTCAGATCAGATCTATTCTGCTCCTTCTGGCTTGAGGGAGGGAATTGAGAACTGGGTTGCTATCTTCTCTATATCAAAAATTAATCCATGTGGGGAAAGTAAAGGGGAAGATATAAGTCAAAAGAGAAAAAAAGTCTCTCTCCTACCATTTTGAATGTGGCTTCTTCACAGGGAAATTGCTTGGTTATTACAGACCTTTGATCTTTTCCCCAGAGTTCTGACAAGGTTATTTTAGCCAGTTTCTGTAGTTTCTTTTCTTTTCTGATAGCTCCATAAAGGAACGAAGGATATAGAATATCATTTTTCTCACTACTCTGTATTCAGTTTTGAACATACTTATATTTGTATGGACCAGAATATGGTCTATCTTGGCAAAACAATACAAATTGTCTCAGTTTTTCAGCCTAGTCATCTGAAATCATCAGGGTCATGTTTTCTCTAAAACCCAAAGGGGAGAATCCTGTTTGCCTGTTCTAGTGTCTAATACTTTTCATGGGTCATCCCATGAAAAGTATTATAGATACATTGATACATATTATAGATACATTGCTCCAATTTCTGCCTCCACTGTCACATGGCCATCATCTAATAAGGATATCACTCATATTGAATTACAGCCCACTCTAATAACTTTATCCTACATTGATTACATCTGCAGATTCTATTTTCAAACAAGGTCACTGTCACAGGTATCAGAGGTGAGGACTTCAACATATTTTGGGGGTGTAAAACTGAAACCTAAAAAGTATTTGGTACTGTTCCATTTTATCTGTTAGGTTATGAACTACAATTATTTTAATTATATAATTAAGTAAGTTTGTCATGTACATTTTATCAATCTTCAAGTGATATTATACTCCTTTATGTATAGTATAAGAACTTTACAATTTTGCATTTCCATTTCTTCTCTTTGGCCTTTGGTCTATTATTTGCACAATTTTACTTACACCTAATTTATAAATTCCACAGTATATAACTTTCACTTGAAAACTGTTTAAACAGATTTAAATAATAACATCTAATTATTTAGGCTATGTATATTATATCTGTAATATAAATATACACACACATTCATACTTACATACCCAATTCATTCTTTTGTGTAGAACCATGTTCCATCTGGCATCTTTCCCTTCTAACTGAAAGCTGTAGACAAGATTTCTCTCTTAAAAATGTCTTTTTATATCTGTATTTAATTTTTGAACATATAATCAAAGTAACTTTTTGTATATCCTTATTTGCTAACTCTATCATTTTAATATATCAATGACCAGTAAGTAAATGAAAAGATGAATTTTTCCTGGTGAAATTGAGCATATTCAACATTATGTATCCTACATAAAATACTCTTAGAGACCTTCTCCACCTTGGAGAGCAGGGTTTGGGAATTCAAGGCCTGTAGCCTGGCTTCCAGGAAGGACTCCCAGACCTGATCCCTAAACATGCAGAAATGGGGAATAAGATGGCAAATCCTATCTTGGGATCAAGATTACCAATGCCCTGAACAGAGAGCTTACAGGACCTCATGTGAGCACTTCTGTGTGTGCTGGCTAAAAAATTTAAGTAATATAGTGGCTTTCTTTATCATCTGCTATCAAGGTTGTTGAGAATGGCTAAAACTGGACCTTACCTACTTTCCCTGCCAAATAGAAACCTGCTGTTACCACAAGTGCCTAAAAGTTATAGCTGACCAAAAGGCCAATGAGGTCAAAACACCTTGAAAAAGACCTAGATTTAAGAAAATCAGTGTGCCACACTGTCCCAGTAGGGTGTATACAAGCTTTTTACAACTAGACAGGTTTTACTTGAGTTGTAGATACAGGTTGTGGAAGCCTCATATTCTCAAAAGTCAAATGAGAAAAATGATTTAAAACTCATTTCAAAGAGTCACAAGGAGTGAATGCCTTGTCAGGAAGACTTCCAGTGTTCTGCCCACCTTCATTTAGTGCCTCTTTCCTGGTTCCAGTTCACAGCCCATGCCTCTCTCCCTACACTTAGAACATTGTAGGGCGAAGCTCACTATTTAAAAGGATGACAGAAATGTGTTAACTGTAAAATGAACTAGGATTTCTGATCTGTAGGGGCTTGGAATAGGAGCTACAACCCTGAGAGGAAGGGAAAGATAATCAATAAAGGCACAACTGGAGAAGTTCAGTCCCTTCATCAATTGTAATTAAACAATCAAACTGCCCAACCCATGGAGATGGTTTGCCTGCCATTTAAGGTTGATGATGTCATAAAGTGATCCTCTCGTACAGTATGTGACAAGCCAACTTCATTTTCAAAGTCTGCTCTTTACACCAAAAAAATCTGATACTCTGCTAAGAAGTATAAATTTTTCTATGTCAATTATAGCTTATCAGTTAAAAGAATATTAGTTGAAAACTTGAGATGTGATTTTAAAACTGGGTTCTTCTGTCTCTCCACACAGCTATCCATAGTGTCATCTCAAGGGTGGGTTTCCTTGGTGGTAGGAAGGCTGACATCAGCAACTGAACCACAAGTTTCCTTGCTTGGGCAGAGTGCTGCTTCCCAAACCTCACATGAAAATAAGCATAGTCCTCCAGGCTCACAGTAAGCACTCTACCACATCTCATAGTCTAAAGTGGTTTAGGCCAGCACAATTCAATTCAATCTGTGGCAAGGCAGATGACATTACTCTGATTGGCTCAGACTATCTATGGCTTGAGATACATTTGTGGTCAGCTCACCAAACTGCCTAACAGGCATTCAGTGGAGGAAGACTGGTCTGGATATTTGGGGCAACCTAAATTCATGAAAACACATTTAGATTTATGTAACATTTTCTAATTTAGAAATAACTTTTATATCATTTAATTTCACTAAAAAATTACTCCCTTAACCCTAAATATAAACCAAGGTAAGGCCCCTTGTTAAGAAAAGGGAATTATTAAAGCTTTGTGTCTTTACACAGCAAAGCTAGTCAAAGCAGTAACTCTTAAGGAAGTAGTACATAGGCAGAGTCTGTGCTGTGAAATGCTATGTGGCTTCAAGAACATGTGATGAACTGAAGAAAGGGGCAGATCTATTTCAGGTATACAATGTTTAAAAAGAGGGCTGGGTATGCTAGCTGAGGAGAATTGGGGATAGTCTGGAAAATAGGTATAAGTTGGATAGAAGGAGAAGAGCATAAATGATTTACACAATGTATAGAAAAACATCAACAAACCCTAAGGAAAGGGCGATTATAGCAGCTAAAAGGTCAGTCATTAAAAAAAAAAAAAAAAAAAAAAAAAAAAAAAGAAGAAGTTATAACCTTGATTAACCTTGATTTGCTAAGTGGCTGGAATCACATAATAACCTAAATTCTTGGTAGAACAAATATACCAGCTTATTATGAAGATGATCATGTCAATGGAGCTGCAATCTGAGGAATGACATAACAGGGATAGGAATTCAAAGCCTCTCCAGGATGATACCTGCACCCTCTAGGGAATCTGTGCCCACTGTGCTGTCACTGTCTAAGGATGTTTAGAGAAGGTCTAACATCCAACCAGAGCCACATATTTTGAACCTGACATCCACATACTCATTACTGTCAGCAAGTATGCCCTCATTTTCTTTTTTCTTTATTCTCTTTCTTTGCCTTTTCTCCTCCCTAATTCCTGGCAATCTCATCTTTGAATAAAGTTCTTAAATATCACAATTACAGAAGGGGCCCCATTTCAACCAATTGGCCAGTTCTGTCCTTGGGAGGTTTGTATAATAAAACTATTTAAAATTATCATTTTCAATGAGCACATAGATTATTAGATTAAAACTCTAAATCTCATATCTTTTAATAAGATTTTTGAAAATTTCCCTTCATCACTTGCCAGGGAAGTGGAAAGTTAAATACATAAACTTTTCAGCCATAACCCTGCCAGTTCAGCTCCATCACAGAGACATGGTAGACTGCCTTCAAGTCCCCCTCCCTGTGGGAAGGGGACAGTTTTCAGGTGGAAGTCACACTTACAGTAAATAGGCCAATGAACAAGTCTCCCAGGACTCCTACCTATGGGAGAAACACCTGGCCACCATACTGTTAAGTCCTGGCAACCCACAAAATTCTTAACAAACAATGGAAGCCATAATAGAACCCTGTGTTCATAGTACACGCAGTTCACTAAGCATCCTCACAGGTCTAACAGAACACTGTCTGCCAGGTCTTCAGGTGGGCAGAGAAATGTCAGATTCCCAGGCCCAATTGGACATCTCATGGAGACACCATCAGCAGAGCAACTATCAGAGCTTTGGGGACAGTTGAGGCAACCAGGGAAACAAGGACTCTTCTGTATTTGGAAAAAGCATAAAGTTATAGAAATGGAGAAGTACTACTCAATTCTGTCCTTCAACTGGAAAGAAGAGAATTTGCTGAAAAAAAAACTCAGTTTTCTGGAGTCCATGAAGAAATATGAAGCCAATGCCTGGCTAATGGAGCAGAAAACCTTTTATAAGCGATGTTACTCAAAGCTCCAAAGGTCAGAATTGGCACATGCCCGACTGCTGGGCAACAAGGAGCTGGTCAAACAGCTAACCTCCAAAAGCATGTTCTCCAACTACAGCACCACCTTGGTAGATGAGAGTGAGGCAGCGGTGAAGGCAATAGTCAAGAACAGGAGAGGAAGGGAGAACAACATGCTATTTCAGTTTTGTCTGGACAAAGAGAGACATTGCCCAGCTTGCAGGAAAGGCCTAATTAAGAAAGTGGAGACCCAGGAAGTTCCCAGGGTGACCCTGAAGGCAGACTCCAAAGAAGAGGACCCAAGGGCAACTGTGAAAAGAACGTTCTCCTCCAGACAGGAGAGCAAGTCAGCTCTAGTTTCATCTTTAGAGTCTCTCAAGAGTCCAGAGCAAGGAGCACAACAGAGAAAGCTTCCTGTGGAAAAGAGTCTACAACCACATGGGGAAGAAGGAATCCTGAGCAACTTTAGCAGGCACCCAAACATTGTGCTGAGTGATCTTAGAGATCCAATCACTGACAGGGAATCAAAAGGCAAGTCTCTTAAATACGTAGTCCATGGAAACCGAAGTGTGGAGCACCTCCAAAAGAAAACGCCAATGAACAATCTCCATGGCCCAGAGGAGGTACAAATAGATGCAGCTCTGCTGACTGAGATTCAAGCCATCTTAGGGCAAGATTTTCTCCTGAGTGAAACACCTAATTTGTTGGAAAGAGTCACAAGTCCCCCACATCCTGCACATTTTCTCTTTCAAGATTCCTTTTCCAAGAGCCCCTTGAATAAAGGAAGTGAGGGAGCACTGAATGTTCCAGGAGTCAGAAGTTATGCTGCAGGAAGAAGACAGAAAATAGTTCTTGAAGAGACTGGAAGCAATTCTATCACCACAAAGAATGGGCAGTTGTTTTCCTAAGGTATCCCTCCCCTGTCTACCCATTTATCATTTACCAACTGCTTCTTAATACTTACCAATGAAAACTCTTACCCTGATCTCAAGACTGCTCCTGAACTCAGGGAGAAAAAATTCCTTCCTCTTCTATAAAATCACAGCAATCAAGGCAGGACTTAAACAGTAAGACAGTGAACCCAGGTTGTAGCTGGCCCCTCAGCCCTTCAAATGGACACATGGAGACAAGTGGCAAAAATAGACAGCAAAAGGCAGTCTGGGCTGGGACACTGCAGGGCACGTCTTGAACTTTCCACACCAGGCTTCATCTTCATACCAAACACCAGTTTTCAAGGAGAAATATCTAAGAGGAACATGACTCTGGGAAGCCTTTTGGCAGTATTGCTTACTGTAAAAAAAAAAAGAGAGTAAAAGATAATAATTTGGGGAATGTTAGCAAATTTTGTTTCTTCAGTGGGCTGGGAGGGAACAGAAATGGGAGTTTGGCTCCTATTTCTCAATGTTTCATAATAAAAACAATCTAACAAATCAAAGCTGATTGATGAAAGAAGAGCCTCCCCCTCCCAAGCCAAACCCTTAAGGGGAGCTCTCACATTTAATTAGGCGAAGACAATCCTACTGAAGGAAGCTGAAGCTACATTGGCATGATACTGTGGAATAAGCTATGAGTGGGAGGCAGAAGCACTGGTTTCTAGCTTTATTTATATAAATGCAATCACTAGAGTAATCTTGGGCCAAGTGATGCACAGCTTGGCATCTAAGTATCCTAAAATGAGGGTTGGGCAAAATGAGCTTAAGTTTACTTTTAACACCGAGTCACCTTCCACAATCCAAGTACTTTAACTTGTCACAAAAGTAGTCAGCATTTCAGACTGAGGTTTTATATGTGTGTGTGTGTGTGTGTGTGTGTGTGTGTGTGTGTACACAGTGGCACTGACATTTTAATGAATAATGGTACAGCTCTCCTTGACCTTTATATCTGTGTATTTCATAAATATTTAAATTCCATGATAATAAAAGTAACATAGGAAAGCAGAATTCACACAGATAAATAATTGCAAGTTTAAAGTATTGTATGTGGAATTAGATTACTGAAGTGAGGCCAACCTGCAAACAGAGGCTACTCCTGTCCCCTGGAGTGGCCCTGTACGGGCCCTCATGACTGTCTCCGCTTCATATGGATTCAGTGTTCATTGTATTTCCTCTATGGGTTGGTTATGGAGAAGCATGAAAGCATACAGATGGTTATGATGAAACAAAAGAGCCAGTCTTAGGTGAATAATAGGACTACAAATGTGAATTGGGGAATGAGGATAGAGGAGTAGGAGGAAATGCAGAAGCCCTCATGAAAAGTAAAGTCACTTAGGAAAACATGATTGATTTACTCACCACCATCTTAGGAATATATTGGAACACAAGCTGGTTTTCCCCTTACTGCTTTGCCGAAACCAGTTGTGCTCATAAGAGCAACATGTGGCTGTGTTGTCCGCACACAGTGGGAAGGTGTAAGAAACCTCTCAATGCCATAAAAACTCCATTCAAGATGGCTCTTCACATGCAGGAACAAGTCTCCTACTACCTTTTACTGGTTGATTTGTAGAAATCTGGAAGTCTGGTTGATAAGTCTGGCTTTGCAATCATAATTTCATTCATACAAATATGTACTAGGCATTGGAGTAAAGAAAACAAATGTATTCCTACTCTCATGGAGCTTATAATTTAAGGATGAGGTTAGGCAATAATGAAGTAAACATTCATACTGTAAGATGCTACAGAATTACAGTATAATTTGGGGGAACAATTTAAATTTGAAAACACGTCAGTTCTATTACGTGTTGAAGATAATGGCATTTTCATTGGGTGTGGGTGCTGGATGTAAGCATATTGGGGGTAACTTCTGAAATGCATTCTGAGAAAATGGAACAACTTTCATTTGACAAAGGCTCAAGTTGTGGTGAACTGGGATCTTCTACACTAATCTCAGCTCAAAGCACCTGCAAGTTATCTTCTGCCTAGGTGATTATCTCGAGAGTAAGAATACCTCATTTGATCTCATTACTGTGCTCTTTTGGATTCACTGAGAAGTGAGATGAACACTACAATGTTAGGTATAGGAATGGGACCAAAAAGGGAAAACATGTAATTGATTATTTTGGAGTTTATATCTCAAAAGTTTTGAAATATTTTCACTTGGTTGATTTGTCTTCATGTGATGTTAAGTATGTGTCTGCCTTTCTTTTAAAAGCTACAATGAGGATAACTTGTGTAACCGTCAAGTTACAGCATTTCCAGGGATTCTGTCCTTGACCTTCTCTTCTCCATTTATTCCCTTTTACTGATGACAGTACTCCAGGGAAATGGCGAGATGCTCTACAGGCTGGAGTCATATATTTTTATCTTCTCTGGAGGCTTTCCTCTTCTTCCAGTTTTTATCTGCAAAGGTACAGATCCCCTAGATTCTGCAATTAAAATATGTCCCAAGTGTGCTAATTTCCCCCCCAAGATCTGTTCCTCTTCTGTGTAGACCTAATAGCACCACTCTCCATTCAGTTACTTACTCTCCCATGCAAGAACATCCAACCAGTCACCCAGTCCTAATTCTGAACTTGCCTGAAACTGTCCCTTCCCTTCTACCCTTAGGCTATCTGCCTTTCTAGAATTATAGTAATAATCTAATCTACTAAATGCAAAGACCATTGTGAGCTCTTACAGCTCACATTGTAAAATAGCTTCTCAGTGTCTACAGTGTCTAGTCCAAAAGTCCTTGGTATGCTCTATGAGGCCCTCCGTGATCTGACCTGCCTGTCTTTCTAATCCCAACATGATGCCTTTGAACCCTACACTCAGGTGAATACTCCCTACCCACCTGTCTAGTATACAACTACCCATCTAAGATTTAAACTTTCATCCATGTAAGAAGTTTCTGGATCTCAATTTTCAGGCCAAATCATACTTTTACATACTCTTATTGCCCTCAGTGCTTTTTGTATATATCTGGCCTAATTAGATCATTTCCCATAATTGACTCCTTGGTTCAACAAAGCAGCTCTGAATAAACCTGAAACCTCCAGGACCCTGCAAAATGGCAAGCATTCAATAGGCATTTCCCTGGTAAATATGTTAATGAAATGAAAAAAAATTCACACTTCACTTGGAATAGAATCCAAACCAAGTTTGAAATCTCCTAAGCATCTTTCCTCATCATAAATATCATCTCAAGTGTCCTAAATCCTTTTCGGGTCTGATTTATTGAATCATGAGGATTTGGTGTCTGGGTAGTGGTAGTGAGAGACAAACACAACTTTATACTTTTTGCAAGCCTGCTCTTTAATTTTCCTAGGTATAAAACCTCAAGCCATGTAACTCTTCCAGTCACATTCTGGAAACAAACAAAGCAACTTTACGGAGAGGTGCTATAAAGTCTATAGTAATGAATTATCAAAATGCCAAACTCTCTTAATTGAAGGCATAGCTCTGCTTCTTGCTCAAGTCTTCCTGTGGGTGGAAACCCTAAAGATAGAGGTGTGGGCAACCTGCTTCTTTTCTCTTCCTCCTCCTACCATTTATTTCCCACTCAACAGCTGTTTCTGGCCCTTCTACAGGAAAGGGAATTACAGAAGAGGATCCTGCCTTATCAAGCTGCTGCAGCTGTAAATATGACATTTTACCAGGGGTGAGGGTAATGACTTTCTTTCCTGGAATACAGCCTCCTGGGAATCCCAAATGAGATTCCCTGGCTTGGATACTAGCTTCCAACCTCTCCCGTCCTGACAGTTCTACACTGGATGGTACTCATCTGCTGGGTGCCTGGATTCAGGCAGGAAGGCCACATGCACAGGGTTATTTTCAAGACAGCTTATGGCTCATTTCTTACACCGAACATGTGTGGCCCGTGGGAAATACCCACCTTGACCCCATCACTGGCAAAAGTGCCATTTATTCAGCTTCCACAGGTCATTTCATGCATATCTTACCTTGGGACCCTTTCCACACTTTAGAGTCAAGTACCATTCCTGTGTTCTCCAACATCTAAAGATCTCAGGTCAAGGTGCTGAAGTAGTTAATTTGAAACATATGCTGCTGGGCTTAAGAACCAGAAACTCCCATCTCATTCTGAGACCAGTATTACTCTGATACCAAAACCAGACACAAAGATATAACAAGAAAACTACAGACCAATATCCTTTATGAATATAGATGCAAATATTCTAAACAAAATACTAGCAAACCAAATCCAGCAGCATAGAAAATGGTTTATGTAGCATAGACAAGTGGGATTATTCCAGGAATGCAAGGTTGGTTCAATATACAAAAATCCATCAATGTAATACAACATATCAATAGAATAAAGGACAAAAACTACATGACAACCTTAATAGATACAGAAGAAGCATTTGACAAAGTCCAATACCCTTTTTTGATAAAAACACTCAACAAACTAGGAATAGATGGGAATTTCCTTAACTTGGAAGCATCTATGAAAAACCCACAGCTAACATCATACTTAATGGTGAAAGACTGAATGCTTTCCCCCTAAAATCAGGAACAAGAAAAAGATTTCCACTCTTGCCACTTCTATTCAATATTGTACGGAGGTGCTAGCCAGGGCACTTAGGCAAGAAAATGAAATAAAAAGAATTCAGACTGGAAAGGAAGTAAAAGTATTTCTATTCACAGATACATGATCTTGTTTATAGAAAATCCTAAGGAATCAAAAAAATTAGAATAAATGAGTTCAGAATAGCTATAGTATACAGGGTCAATACATAAAAATCAATTATATTTCTAGATCTAGCAATGAATAATCCAAAAATGAAAATTTAGAAAACAATTGTCTGTAATAGCATTAAAAAGAATAAAACACTTGGAAAACTTTTAACCAAAGAGGTCAAGACTTATACACTGAAATCTATAAAACATCATTGAAAGAAACTAAAGACCTAAACAAATGGAAAGACACTCCACATTCATGAATTGAAAAATTTAATACTGTTAAAATAGCAACATTCCTCAAACTGATCTATATATTCAACACAATCACTATCAAAATCCCAGGTGCTTGTTTTGCAGAAATTAACAAGTTGATCCTAAAATTCATGTGGAATACAAGGGACCCAGAATAGACAAAATGATCTTGAAATAGAACAGAGTCAGAACTCATACATCCCAAATTCAAAACTTACTACAAAGCTATAGTAATCCAAACAGTGTGGTAACTGGCATAAGGATAGACATATAGAACAATGGAATAAAACTGAGAGTCCAAAATTAAAGTCTTATATTTATGGTCAATTGTTTTTTGACAAGGGTGCCAAGACCATTCATGAGGAAATAATAAGTCTTTTCAACAGTTGTTGCTTGTATGACTAGATATCGACATACCAAAAAGATGAAACTGGATCCCTACAATGCACCACATGCAAAAAATGGATCAAAGACCTAAATATAAGAATTAAAACTATAAGATGCTTAAAAGATATAACCAAGAGAAATGAAAACGTAGGTCCACATAAAAACTTGTACACAAATGTTCATAGTTGTAATATTCATAATAGCCAAGAAGCAGAAACAACGCAAGTATCCATCAACTGAGTAGATAAACAAAATACAGTATATCAATACAATGACATTATTCAGCCACAAAAAGAAACGAGGTACTGATAAACATGCTACAACATGGATGCACTTTGAAAACATTACTTCGAGTGGGAGGAAGAAAAAAAGACACAAAGGCCACATATTGTATAATTCCATTGATATGAAATGTCCACAACAGGCAAATCCATAGGCAGAAAGTAGATTAGTGGTTGCCAGGGGCTGGGGATTAAGAACAGTGATGAAAATGCTCTGGAATTATATAATGATGACAATTGCACAATTCTGTGAATATACTAAGAACCACACATTTTACAATTTGAAAAGGGTGAATTTTATGGTATGTGAATTATATCAATTAAACAATGATGAGGGAAAGCACTCCTCTTCCATTTTCAGATGGAGGAGGGAAGGTCAATTCTTGCTCAACAAATCTTTATTACAAACATTTCCAACCTCTCAGTAGACTTTCCTTTCTCTTATTTTTCTGGCAAATATTGGGAGAACCCATCTGTCTCTCAGGATGTCTTGCAAGATGTTATCTAGCATATGTATCTCAATTTCTTTGAATCATGACAACCAGTGATAAGGTAGGATTGGGTATAATCCAAGCCAAGGGAATGGCAGGGCCAGGACCGAAAACCAGAGTCATCTGACTCTGAAGGCTGCACCCTCAACCACTGTGTACTGTTTCCCAGATACATCCAATCCTATTTTCTCTGGTTTCCTAGGGACAAGAAGGTAATTAGAATAATTATCCCAGGTCCTGCTTAGTTGAGTCTAAGAATCTTGATTTGATGTTTGATTTTTGGCAATGGGAAAATGACAGATTTTAAGATTGATGTGGGTCCAGCTCCCCTGTTCATCTATTTACTGGGTGTGGGACTTTGGGCAAGGTGTCAAGTCACAGTGATCTATTCTATGAAAATGAAAGATCATGTATACAAGGCTGTGCACTATAACTCCCTTCAGAACCTAAAGGAATTCAACTTAGAGTATAAGAAAATGCTAAATATGTCTCTCATACAGAAGGCACTCACCATGGTGAATGCTTCATTTAGTAGAGAGAGCAGTGTTCGGCTGAGGGGTTAAGGATCTGAGAATCACTCCTTGATAAGCATGAGTGGCTGGCAACAGCACAATGGTGTAAGATCTCAGCCCCTATTTCCACAGGGAGAGAAGGGAAGAGTGTAGATACAGAGAGGCTTCTGGTTGCCAGTGTACCAGAAGAGGGAAAAGTTACATAAAAATCTTGCTTTTAAGGGCCTTTTCATACCTCTTATTGATCTTCCTTTCCACAGGCTAAAATGATAAGAGTCAATGATTTCAGGGAGCCTCCTCACTGGGGAACAAATTCTTAACCATTAAAAATTCAAATATTTTTAAAAATTTTAATCAAAGTTTTGTCAAGATTGTGGAAGGATTAACAAATTAAGCACCTACTATTTTTGAGAGACATAAAGACTTAGAGAAACACAATCCCCACCAAGAATTTGTTTTTATTCCAGGTAACAGTTATAAAAAAAATAAACAGAAGCTTCAAAAACAAAGCTATAATGTAGAAAGGATCTTATCAAGATTAGCCTGAAACACTCCTTAAGAATTCTAAATCCTCGCTGTTCAAATAATTCCCCACCATTCTGTGCTACCATAGATGTGTGGGCTGCTATGAGGTTATGGAGGCACTTGGGCAGGGGAGGGGGTATTCAATGCAGTCTTTATGGACAAAGTGCATTTAAAATTTGGTCTTGAAGGATATTTGAGAAATATAAAATCATTGGGTCTATGACAAGTGAAAATGCTGAGTAGGAGTGTGCATGTGGAGAGAGGTGCCTGTAATACAAGAACTGAGAAGGTAGGTTGGGCTCAGTCTGTGGTGAACACAGGATGCCAGACCTGGATGTTTATTCAATGAACAGGTTTTTGGATGGAGGGTAAAAGTAGGAAAACTGTTATTTCAGCAGAATTAAAAGGTTGACAATAAGAAGTTAGAGTCAGGGAGACAAGTTAGGAAGGAACTAAGAACATCCGTTGGGTTAGAGGATCAAGGAATGAAAGGAAGCCTAATTGAGTAACAATGGGAAAGATCTGAGATAAAAGAAGGGACAAAGGATGAGAGATTTTGATGACTTAGGACAAAGGTGACACTTTTAAGAAAGCAGTAAAGAATGGCTGCTAGAGATGTAAGTTTAAGAGTTTTGTTTTTAGGTATACTGGCTTTGAGCACCAAAAAGATAACCTAGAGCTAGAGGTCTGAGCAGAAGGTATGGAACTGGAGAAGAATCTTTGGGAAGTGCTGAGGCTAACCAAAGAGAATGGGACAGGTTCAGATAAGAACTTTAGAACTGAAGGAGTATCCAACCAAGACTTGGATGAGTTGCTATGGAAAAAGGAGCAGTTAGAGAAGAAGTAGCTCAAGTTTTGGGTGCTGCCACAGTTTAAAGGTAAGAGCTCTTGATTTCGGCAATTAAGAGATTATGAACATCCTTGAGCAGTGCACCTTCAGTGAAACAGCACTGGATTAACGCCCTTTCTCATAATGAAATCCAGTCCATGTATTCAACAAAATCTTCTTGCAGTGATTGTTACAAATATCAATCCACTGTCTTGAACAGGAAAGGGAAAAAAGGCTTGGTACTTTCTACACTTATAAACCCTCTCCTCCCCAGACAAGACGATTCTTACACACTTAACATTGTGGATAAAAGGTTGCTAGACCAAGAAAGGGAGCAAGTGAAATTTGTGTATTTTTATTCTTTGGTGCCCCAGGGAAGGATGGGAAAGGTACAGATAGTCCTTAGAGGTTGATGGAAGGACAGAAAAATATTTTTGAGGTAAGCAGGTAAAAGGGAATCAAGATTACAGAAAGAATAGCTTTGGGAAGACACTTCTTCCTCTGGCAGTTTGTATGGATTCTTAGGAAGATCCTTAAAAAGAGCTTGGAATCTCAGCACAGCCATGTTTTTATGGGAAAAGGGAATGATGCTGCACATTACAACCACTGTCCTTTCCAATAAGATGCCCGTGCCAAGGGAGAATGAATAACATTAGTAAATTTTGTTTATTTAAAGCCTTATTTTCAAGTTTCTTTTTGACATGTATCTCCCTCTATAGTCATGTATCCCAAACTAAAGTTAAAGAAACTGTAAGTGGATTTCATCACACAATTAACCACAGCCCAGTGCAGGGTCAGGACATTCAATTCATTTGCTGGAGATTCCAGGCTCCACAAAGTCTGGTTGCAGGCTGTGTTTTTATGCTTTATGTTTGAAATATTCTACAGTAATACTAAAAGAAGCTTACATTTTATTTTAAAAGCCAACTTTAATTTACAATTTAACATGCCCCAAGAGCTTCCTGGAGATTGTGGGCCAATTGAAAGAAACCCAAAATTTACAAGCATATCTAGCCAAAAAAGTACTTTTATAATCTAACATCTGGGGTATAGGAAGTAGCTACTACATTTAAAATTTATATTGTTTTCCTCTTTCTTAAGATACTGTTCAGTGATGTTCTAATAAACAATAGTGAAAAGGAAATAACAGAAGTGATAATATGCCCAGAATAATTGATTACTAAGTATTAAGCAAGAGCAATTAATTTCTAAGATCATTTTTTGTCTTAAAAATTTTTTAAGGATAGTTTTATTTTTGATTCTGTTAAGTCTATTTTCTATTTGATGTGAATTATGAATCTGATAACCTATACCTGATTATCATTTTAAGACTTTTCACACAGACATGCTATTACAATTGTAGAAGTTCAATACTGTTGTGATAATAAAACTTGAGAACTGAAGAGCACAAATTTCTTCATGAATTTATTATATAAAATGTCCCCAGAGCATTTAATTTCTCCTCACTTTCATAATACATAAGAAGCACAGTGGATGAGAGGCCTTTTAAAATGACTATAGTCACACAAGGGTCCCTTGCATCAAGGTAGTATACACATACCTTTAACAGGGTACTTATAGGCTGGCCCAGAAAAACCCCATGTTACCTTATCACAATATGGAAAGCATTTTCTTTTTTCCACTAAACTATGGTGAAAAATGCCACTGTTTTATTTAGCATCACAGTACATAACAATTCTGTTTCAATTACTAAAAGAATTAAAAATAATCCTGAAAGACATCCTTTTTCCCCTCCAATGATTTGAAAGCTGTATTTTTCCTGCCAATTTCAAACAAATCATCAGGTTGATCTCCAGTAATCAGTTAAAACAATCATCAAGGCACAAGCTCAGCACATTAGCTGTAGCTTGCAGTAAAATGATATATCGATATGTCTCTCCTTAGTTAAAAATACATAATCCTTTTATTTTATAATGTAATAAAAGAAATTAACATCACAGACACAGAATACTAGGAAAAGGGAAACTACTACTTTAAATATCCAGAAACTTAAACCTACTTGTACTTTTCTGTGGTACATGAAAGTAATCTTTAACACTTACTTTTTGAAGTAAAATTTAATCTTTGGGGATATACAATGTAATTCTTAGGAGTAATATCTCCATTCATTTCCAGGCCTGCTTACTATATGACTAAGTAACACAAGGCACAGCAGCCATCCTTTCCATTACGCTGCAACACTGATCATGTGCCTTGATAAAATAGCTGATTAAACAAAATGATGGCAACATGAAGGGGAGACTTTGGATTGTCTATTTAAAATCTAGGTAATAATTAATAAAAAGTTTATTTAAGTGCACTTTCACATGCTTTTTGTTTATAATAAACAACAAACTTACTAACTTTGACTACCATATCATTTGGCCAAATGCACTTTCCCCAGTAAACTTAAAACAACAAGAACAACAACAACAACAAAAAATCCCTGTCCTTTTATATACTAAGAAAGAGGATTGGCTACTAAACAATTCATTGCAAGACACGTGAAGACGACATACTGTGGCATGAGTTGTTTTTAATTTGTTGTGCTGTTACTAAAGTAAAGTTCTGAGGGCTGCAGTTCAAACATTCCAAGTTCTCCCTTCTGTCTTTATTGATTCCCAAGATTTTGCACAGAAAACTCTTTGGGGGCTAGAACAGCAGTACTTGCATCACACTGTTTCCAAGACTTCAAGTTTAAAAAGCAAATCTTTAAAAAAAAAAAAAAAAAAAAAATACAGTTCCTGATTTGAGTTAGATACAGGGACAAAAAAGAGCACATACTTGAAGGTTACATGGTCTACAAATGGTGGCAATGTTTTCCTTGGGGGAGTAGTTTTGTTGGTATATATATTTTAAATACTCAAAAAGGCTCAACCTCAAGCAGTAATAAACACAAGCAAAAGTGATTTAACCCTTAAAATAAATATTCAGAAAAACCTCTCTGTACATACAAGTGAAAGAATATGTAACACTTTCACGCAAAAAAATAATTATAATAATAATAAAGGATTTGTTCATATATGTAGCTGAAATCTGCTGTTCCAGCCCACATGTCCCCAATAAAGAAGGGAGGCACAGACATAGATGACTACTGTGGTTCACTATCTTACAGCCTTTTTGTACCGGGACACTATCACCACCAAATTTATCCCTCGTTATATTTATTAAAATTTTTTAATTTTTTTCATTTTTTTTCTTCCTTCCTTTTTTTTTTTGTTTTTGTTTTTATTTTGTTTTACAGCATGCCAAATCCTTTGGCATACGTGATGGCCTTCAACAATCTCTCTTTAAGTTTTTCTTTGCTTGAATATTCCGGAAGTAAAAGGACATTAAAGCAAGTATGAGATGTAGGTAACCTAAATAGAGAGAAAGGGGAAAAACAGGAAAATAATAAGTCATGGGAAATATGCTCAGTATTAAATGCTCCTATTTTTAGATGGTATATACAGGTGAGATGGTTTGCAATGAAGACTACACATCAAAGTAAATTATAAACTTTTTGCTTTGCAACCACCAAGAATCAGTTTGTCTTTACCTTATAAATTAATGCTAACATGATGATGATAACAAATTGCATCCACTTATTACAACATAACCAGTTATTGTTTTAGGGAGTTAATTAACTAAGTCTTCTCACAAGAAATATACAAAGTGGATTAATACTAAATCCTTTCGAGTTGAAGTCACTGAGAAGTTAGGCAACTTACTCTAAGGTAAAGAAAATATTCAGAACTGGTTCTAAGATTTAAGGTCTGTGCTCTTTAATGTTTATTAGAAGCAGTGCTGGCATATTACTATGAAAATGTTTTGTAACAAATATAAATTTATTTATATTAGCACCATGATATATCAAAATAATGTAGAATAAATATTAATGGAAATGTGTGTATACCTTTAAACCACTAAATATGCTACAGCTCATGTATGGTCTTCATCCCACAAAAATGTGGAGCTATACAATGGTGAGAGAATACAATTAAATGCCAAAAATCACATAACTGAGGTTTCAAGCATATTCTACTGCTGTACAGATAATCTTCTAATCCTTAACTATTCTAAATAGATTATTATATAGTATGACTTTCAATTAACAAACAATAAACCAAAAAGGAATGAATCATACTAATCTGAAACACTCTAAACTAATGTAAGCCCCTAATAATTTTTAATGAGGCACTTTTTAAAATATTTCCTGACAATAACAGCAAAATGTTCTCTCATCTAATGCTTCATGTGATTTGGAAATTCCTATATAAAAATCAGAAAAGTGGGGCTGGGGAGATAGCTCAGCTGGTAGAGTGCTTGCCTTGCAAGCACAAGGCCCTGAGTTCGATCCCCAGTACCGCCAAAAAAAAAAAAAAAAAAAAAATCAGAAAAGTGTTCAAAAGCTACAAAAATAGTTCACATGTATATGATATGGAATGCAAGGTTTTCAGAAGTCATGTAATCATAATTTAATAATTACCTTTCTGTGTCTGGGCCATTTTTGGCTATAATCATCTTTAATTTTCCTAGTCCTCCCACAGGTGCTCTGTCCGTGCCCGTTGTAAACTGCAAGAAGAGTCTTTTCTGTTCATCTGTAAATGAATGAACGATTTCCCAGAACTCCCTAATGAGAAAAGATACAGCGCTGGTATTAATGTGACATTCACTTTACCAATAATATAAAGCTTATAAAGTGTATAAAAATGATGTCAGGGAACAACTTGAAAGTAATATTAGGAACTCTATGTACTCATTCCTGGTTATTTAGTAATTCTACTTAGGCAAATTTATCTTAAACAGTTCTAAATACATAAAATTTAAGTTCATCCCTATATAATTTGTAATAGTAAAACAAATACAGCAAAACATGTCTTAACACAAAGAAATGACTGAAAACTATGGTATAATCATAATATACAGTTAGTAACAAGCAAAAAGCAAAATTCTATAAATTGAAAAAGATGCCTTCAAGTATATATTTTATTTATCTTTCCTCCCTTACTCCACTTATCCTTTCACCCCTTTCTCAATTTTGTAGAGGAGAACAAGGGAGAAAACTACAAAATGATACAAATAAAGAAACCAACATAACAACCACCTACTTATGAGCAGTAATACAAACATAAACAATTTTTACATGAACTAAAATACTTTTATTAAGTATTATGTATTACATAAGAAGGCAGAGAATTATTCAGATATTTATGTCATATACAGTTGACTTTAAGAAAATTATTTAATCGCATTCCTAAAACCTATGTAATAAGTGCAATGTCATGACACTTTCAAACTACCCAAATCAGTAATTGTAATTCTAGTTTTTGATATTCTTTTTTACAACCCAAATGCTGGTGATTTTATTGTTACAATTCCATTCTTCTAACAAATCACACTGTTTCCCAAGACTTAAAGTTTCAAAAGTCTTATGAGATTTCATCACTTTATTCAGTCTCCTGCCGCTTCCCTTCTTTGCCACTGTTCACATCCTTCCCACCTTGTTTCTGTAAACCTATCACTTGTCTAAATGAAACAATAAAGATATACACAGTGAATGGAAACTGGACATGCAAATTGCAGAACCATCTCTCAGTTAAGAAGTAAAGGAATCAGACCCCAGTTTATGTATTTTTGGGAAGCTGGTAAGAGAAAAAACATCTGCCCCAGCACTGAGCCCTCTACTGGGGAAGAAAAACTGCCCTGCAGTGGGTGATAATAAAGCTTCCAACACTGTACCCAGCTACTCTTGAGGAGGCAGAGTATCAGATGCCAGTGAGGAAGACGGATATTGAAGTGGTAGGTAGGCAGCAGTCATAGTGACCAGGTCTCAATCGAGTGTTAAGAAGCTATTTCTTTGGTTACATTTTTAAGTAAGAAGTTAAAAAACAGATTACTATCAACCAGCACAATGGAAGCAATTATTGAACAAAATTCCTCACTTTCTATGTTAGGTGTGATATTAAAATCTTCATCTTTTCTTTACCTTAGAGTAAGTTGCCTAAGAATGCATCTATTTAGAAAGCTGAAGAAGATGAAGCTTCCAGATTTCTACACAAAAGTGGTGGCTATCTGGATTAGATCCTATTCACATCTCTGAAAATCTACACAGATCAAAAAGGACAGAAAATAAACACCAAAACCTAAGCCCAAAACAAGGATATAGAGCATAAAATCCAAATGTCAATTAAGTGGGGTAATGAACACCCATGATCATCAGTTAATACATGAACCCAACACTAGCAAAGTTTAGCAAGTGCTATGTGGAAAAGCAAGGTATGCAGACTAACACTAATGAGCTATAACCCCATCCCAAGAGAGAACTTCTTACTGAGGGCAGGTTAGAGTACTGGCAACAGGGTGATTAAAAGCAAAGGTCACACAGTTGGGCACACACAACTATAATCTCAGCCACTCGGGAGGCTGAGGCAGGATGATCATAAGTTTGAGGCCAGCCTGGGCAACTTTGCAACACCCTATCTCTAAAATGGGTGGGGGTGTAGCTCAGTCCCCCTAGCTTCAATTCCTAGTACTGAAAAAAGAAAAAGGAAAAAGAAAAACAAACCAGGAAAGGCTATAAGAAAATGCCTAGTTCCAGAAGTGGCACTGTGCCTGAAGAGAAGGGGGACAAAGGTGTTCCTTGAAAGTAGCTACTGGTCACAAAGGGATGGAAATGCCTGATAATAAGGGGCCTTTAATGAAACAAGATGGAATTGAAAAATCAGAAGGCACTGGACCACATAAACAGATGAATTATGTTAAATAAAACTGCACTTACTGTAATAACAAGGAGGGGTCCTCTCAACTAAGAGACTACTGAAGTCACCCAAACTCCTCCCTTCTCCCTCTGGTATATTATAATAGCAGATTCAGGGAAAAAATAAAAGGTATATAGAAAAATAAATGAGAAAAACAGAATTTCAAAGTCCAAATAAAGATGATATAGAAAAATCCTGCAAATGAGAAGCAAAAGAACACCAGAAAAAGTGAATCATAAACAACAGGAATTTATAATAGCATACACCATCATGAAGGGAAAGTACATCAAAAAGAATGCCAGTGATCAAAAGAACAACACTTAGAGAGATGGACAACAGAAATATTTTCAGAAATAGAAATGAGAATACTTAAAAATAAAAAGTATGCAAAATAATTCAGGAAATAAAAGGTTAATATATGAGGTAACAAAAGGACAAAGAATAAGATCAAATTGCTACTAGGGACCATAGTCTAAAAAAACAAAAAAAGAAAAAAACAAAATGAACAAATAAACAAAAACAACCCTGAAAGCAAAGTCAGAAGACAAATGACAAACTAGGTAAAATATTTATAAATCTACCAGATATAAAGGCTAATCTCCCTAACACATAAAGAAGTAGATCAATAACCGAACAGCAAAATGAGCAAGAAGCCTATATAAAAAATTCAACTAACTCCTAAGTATAAAAGATGGCCATCCTCACTCATAAAGAGGAATTATAACCACAGTGAAATAACACCCAAGTTTAACACCACATTCTGTTTAGGAAGTTGGGAGACAAAAAGATACTCTCACATACTGTTGATGGAAACACAAAACATGGTATTTCTGTGACAGATAATTTGGCAGTATCTAGCAAAATTACACATTCATCTACTGTTTGATGCAACAATTCTACTTCTAGCAATTTATTTTAAAGATACTGTACATATGTATGGAATGATACATGCATAAAAAGATTCACTGTGACATAACTACTAAGAGCAAAAGGTTGGAAATAACCACAATGTTCAAACCTAGGTTGCATCCACATGATGTGAGGTTATTTCTGAGATACACTGAGAAAAATTTCTTGTAGCTCTTTCCCCTGTCAAGTCATCCAAGTAATAATATTCAATGGCAAAGGTCATACCTTATACCCCAAATTTGACTCAAAATGCCATTTGCTGGGCTGGGGTTACGGCTCAGTTGGTAAAGTGCTTGCCTTGCAAGCGCATGGCCCTGGGTTCAATCCCAAGCACCGTGAAAAAAAAAAAAAAAAAAAAATGCCATTTGTCAATAATTTCTTATAAAAATGTTTTATTCCTTGCCTAGGGGTGCGATGTTCAAGATAAGTTTCAAAATTCTGATAGTCAAAGTTTCAAGACAATGTCATGTTAAAAATACACAAAGGCCCAAGAAATTTGAATATTATTAATATAGTAGTCCCTGTCAAATGCATTACATATTTACATTTAAAAAACCCATGAGTTCACAGTAATAGTTAAAGGAAGGAAGGCAAACCCAACCAAAAGCCACTACTGAAATTATTAATATCTTGCTCTAAAAACCTTAAGTACATTTTATCATGCTTCCTTTCCACTAGAACATAAACAAATAGCACCCACTGATAAGGAAAAAAGATGGCGTAATGGTATATACGTAGCAAAAAGAGATGAAAAACTAAATTCTAAATCATCATCTTACAATCTCCACTGAAATAACAGATTAAGGCAATACTGATAGAATAATAAATTCAAGTGAAAGATAAGTGATTATGGTAGCAATGACATAGTTATTTTGATATTTTTTCTGCCAAATGCCCACCCCTACAAAAATTGCAAATTGAATGGAAAAACCAAAGACCCACAACAAAATTAGGCAATAAGGTTTCCTCCATGAATTCCTGCATGTAAGTGGACATGAACATAGCACTATGGCTGGAAGACCTAGTTGGGGTCAATATCTACCGGTGAAGTAGAAGAGAGGTAACTATCTGGTTTCTTATAGCACTGAGAGGAAAAGACTTTCAAAAACTGCCACCCGCTGAAAAGCACAAGCTAATTTGAGAACAGCAGTTAAAAGGTGAAGAGAGTTCTACAAAGTTCAGTTTGTAGATGATTACAGATGATCAGGGCCCTTAAAACTCTTCAATACCCAAAACCCCTTTCAAAAACAAACCTGAGGAGAAATTGCTGGGAACAATATCCATATGAATCAGATCAAGGAAAAGAAAGAAAAAGGAAAATTGAAATATATACAGGGTGAGGTAGTAAAGAAGACAATTTCAAAAAGCACAAGACCATTACTTTTTATCAGTTTCCACAAATAAACACAGTCCTTCAGAGGTGGGCGGGGGAGCTATATTGACCCATCTCTCTCTTTAAAGTATGGGACAGTCATTTCACTTAAAAAGAAAACAACCAACAGAACAAAGGATCACAGTGAAACATTACCCAAGTTATTAGGTAAAGAGTATGTTCATGAACAATGTTGCTAGGGAATGGAAGTACACCAAAAGATACGTCAATAAAACAGATGAAAACAGATTTCAAACTGAGTTAAAATAAATTTAAAAAATAATGGAAGCTATTAAAGAACTAAAAATCAAAATTGAAAAACTTTAGAAATAAAGCTCTCAGAAGATGTGATAGAACTAAGGAGTAGTTAGAAAAGAATGGAAAAAAAATCATGTCAAATACATATAAACTAAAACTAAAAAAAGAAGAAATAAAAATAAAAACAATACCCCCAAAACAAAATAGAAAAGAAGAAAATCTTAAGGAATAGGGGAAATAAAAAAACACAATGAAGTCATGCCTTATGCTCATCTTCTTCTTGATTTTGGGATAGTTCTGCTGGTACTGACAGGAGGAATTCTGCTCTATGACTGGTTCTGGCCCTGGAAGTGTGCTCCTTTATGCTGTGAGCTTCCCAGCCCCAAAGTACCACAAGTGGGAGATGGCGGGAACACCGCCAGACCGGGGTTCATGACCCATTCTCCAGCCCAAGAGGGCTGGTGGGTGTTCTTCTCTCTCTCAAAAACATTATGTAATGCCTTTTGGTAGCTCAGCCAAGAGAAGTCCCTCAAGTAGCAACAGTATGGACCAGGGGAAGCCCCCAGTGGAATGAAATAAATGAACTGAACGCTAAAATTGGCACTGGACCCACAACTCACAAAAGTATACCAGGATCTAATGTTTAAACAGGATGACTACCTTCTCAAGTAAAAAACCTGGAGTCTCTTAACATAGAGTCAAAATGATCACAATGCAATACAAATCACCTGTCATACCTTCACAACCAGAAAAATCACAAAGAAAATCGACTGACGCCAACACAGAGATGAATAAGATGTTGCAATTATCTGACAAGGCTTTTAATGCAATCATCTTAAATGATTCGACAAGCAATTACAAGTTCTGTTTAAAAAATGAAACAATAGACAATGTCAGCAAAGAACTACAAATTATAATAAAAAGAGTTAAATGGAAATTACAGACCTGAAAAATACAGTAAGAGAAAAATAATCATTGAATGGACTCAACAGTACAGTGAAGATGACAGGAGAATAGAACTCTGAACAATAGAGAGAAAATAGACTGAAAGAAGAACCAAGCTTCAGGTACATGTCGAACAACAACAAATGACTCAACATTTGTATCATTTGAAGCCCCAAAAGAGAAGAGAAAAGAGAGTGGGGCTGAAAGAGCATGTGAAGAAATAATGGCTGAAATTTTTCCATGTTTGATGAAGACACAGACCCATAGCACAAATGAAATTATTCCTCAAGAATACAGGGAAAAATAAAGTCACTTTCAGATAAAGGAAATTAAAGAATTTGTCATTAGCAAACTGCTTTTTAAGATTAGCTAAGGGAAATGATAAAAGGTGGAAATTTGGAAAAAGTAATGAAACAGACTGCCATTCTTACAAGTTCTATAAAGGATTTTTGATAACTGATATAAAAACTATGATGGCATTAATACTCAAAACAAAAATATTACAGTGAAAAAAGAGACCAAAATGAAAGCAGGGTTTCACATTTTACCCAAAGTGATGTTGAGAATCAGTGAACAAAAGTCACATATGTATACAGTGCTACCCCCAATAATCATGAAGAAAATAACACAGGGCAAAACACACAAAAAAAGAACATTATAAATACATCAAGACAAAATCCTAAATAAAAATTTAAAAATTCAAGTAATCCATGAACAACAACAAATGAGAAAAAAGAAAAACTGAAAACTAATAATGAAGTG
This sequence comes from Sciurus carolinensis, assembly GCF_902686445.1. Classification (NCBI taxonomy): domain Eukaryota; kingdom Metazoa; phylum Chordata; class Mammalia; order Rodentia; family Sciuridae; genus Sciurus; species Sciurus carolinensis. The sequence continues at coordinate 73,629,023 of NC_062214.1, forward strand.
TCAAAATTAGGCCCCAACATATCAATAATTGCCTTAAATATCAATAAATGGTCTAAGTGTATCAATTAAAAGGCAAAGACTGACAGAATAGGTTTTTTAAAACATGACCCCACCATATGCTATTTATAAGAAATTGATTTCAAGTGCAGCAACATAGACTGAAAGAAAATGATGGTAAAAGAGTAAACAAACATTCATTTTAAAAAAAGGAATGGTTACAGTTATGTTTAGAGCAAAGAAAATTATAAGACACAAAATAAAGACCTTAAATAATGATAAAGAACCAATCTACCAAGATGACATAGTGATTCTAAACGGTTAACTATCAAATGACAGAGCCTCACATATATATAAAGCAAAACCCAATAAAAAGATATAAATACAAGAAACAGAAACAGACCAATACATGTATGCCCATTTGATTTTATAACTTATAAGAAAAAACAATTCAATGGAGGAAGGAGAGAGGCAGTATATATATACAAACAAAGACTCTGAAAACTCAACAATAAAAAAAATCAAGTGCACAGTTGGTATTTATCCCAGAGAAATGAAAACTTTAATGGCATAACACTGTATAGGCATAACTGATTTTATTGTGCTTTGCTTTACTGTGTATTTAACTATTGCTTTTCTCTTTTTTAAAACAAAAGGTGTGTGGCAACCCTGAGTCAAACAACCCTACTGATGTCATTTTTGCAACAGCATGTGCCCATGTGCATCTCTATCACATTTTGGTAGTTCTCAAAATATTTCAAACTTACCCCTTACTATTATTCCTTTATTATTGTATCTGGTATGGTAATTTGTGATCTTCCATGCACTGTAACTGTTTGGGGGAACCACAAACCATGCCTGTATAAGAAAGTGAACTTACTCATAAATGTGTGTTCTGACTGCTCTACTGACCAGTCATTCTCCCAACCTCTCCCCCTCTCTCCTTGGTCCTCCCCATTCCCTGAGACACAATATTGAAATTAGGACACCTAATAACCCTACATCAGCCTAGTCTAGTGTTCAGATGAGGAGTCTCACATCTCTACATTAAAAGCTAAAAATGATTAAGTTTAGGAAAGAAGGCATATTGAAAGCTGAGATATGCTGGAAACTAAGCCTCTTGTCCCAGTTACCTAAGTTGTGAATACAAAGGAAAAGTTCTTGAAGGAAACTACAATTTCTACTCCAGTGAACAGAAATGTCAGAAAAGTGAAACACAGCCTTACTGCTGATATGGAGAAGTTCTTAGTGGTACAGACAGAATAAAACAGTCACATTTTCTTAAACAAAAGCCTAATCCAAAGTAAGGTCTTAACCCTCTTTAATTCTGTGACGATGGAGAGAATGAGGAAGCTGCAGAAGAATAGTTAAAGCTAGCAGAGGTAGGTTCATGAGGTTTAAGGCAAGAAACCATCTCCGAAACTTGGAATGCAAAGTGAAGCAGCCAAGCACTGATGTAGAAGCTACAGCAAGTATTACAGAAGATCCAACTAAGGTAATGGAGGAAGGTAGCTATACTAAACAACATATTTTCAATTTGGACAAAACAGCCTTATATTGGAAGAACATCCCAACTAAGACTTTCATAGCTAAAGAGAAGAGACAATGTCTGCCTCCAAAACTTAGAGACTGATGCAGCTGGTGACTTAGGTTGAAGCCACTGCTCATTTTTCATTCCAAAAACTCTAGGACCCTTAAGAATAACCTTAAAACTATGATACCTGTGTTCTATAAATGGAACAACCAAGCCTGGATGTTAGCACATCTGTTCACAACATGGCTTACTAAATATTTTAAGCTCACTATTGCTCAGTAAAAGAAGATTCCTTCAAAAGATTACTGCAATTTGCAAATGATTACCCAATAGCTCTGAGATGCAATAAGATTAATGTCATTTTCATGTCTGCTAATACATCAATTCTAGAGCCCATGGGCCAAGGAAAACTTTTAACTTTCAAGTCTTTTTCAGACATATACTTCATAATAGCATGGTTGCCAGACAATGATTCCTCTGGATGGATCTGGGCAGAGTAAACTGAAAATCTTCTAGAGGGGCAGCAGGTATAACTCAGTGGTAGAATGTTTGCCAATCATGTGTGAAATCCTGAGTTTGATTCCTATCACCATCACCAGAGTGGGGGGAAAAGCTGAAAACCTTCCCAGGAGAATTCACAATTGTTGGTAGATATAATTAAGAATTTGTGAGTCATGGGAAAAGGTCAAAATATGAAACTCAACGGGAGTTTAGAAGAAGCCGATTCCAAATCTCATAGATGACTCTGAGGGGTTCAAAAGTTAAGCAGAGGGCCCCCCCAAAAAAAAATTGTAAATGTAGGGGATAAAAGCAAGAGAACTAGAATTAGAAGTGGAACTTGAAGATGTGACTGAACTCTTGGAATCTCATGATAAAATTGTAAAGGATACGACATTGCTTCTTACACATGAGCAAAGAAAGCATTTTCTTAAGATATCAACTCTTGGTTAAGATGCTATGAACACTGTTGGAATGACAACGAAAGATTTAGAATATTATCATACAAACTTAGTTGCTAAGGGCACAGTTTGAGAGGACTAACTCTACTATGGGCAAAATGTTATCAAACCAGCACCACATGCTTCAGAGAAATCTTTTGTGAAAGGAAGAATCAACTGATGTGGTAAGTTTCCCTGTGGTCTTATTTTAAGAAATTCTCAGAGCCACCCCAGCCTTGAGCAAACACCACCCTGATCAGACTTTGGAGCCGTCAACATTGAGACAAAATCCCTCACCAGCAAAAAGGTTAGGACTTGATGGCTTAGATAATCATCGATACTTACCCACAATCTTTCTGTGATATGCCTGTACTCTCTTTTCTCAATAAGATCAGAAACAAAGTTAAGAAAACGGTTTGCCAAAGATTCTAGCCAGTTAGTTTAATAGAGAAATGGTAATAAAAGGCATAAAGTTCAGAAAGAAAGAAGTAAATGTGTCCTGATCTGTGGATGACCTATTGACAATGGGAACCCTAAAACATCTATTGAAGAAATACTAGGAGTAATTAGTGATTTTACAAGGCTCACAGGATACAAAGTCAATATATAAAAATCCAGTTTTTCCCATATACTAGCAAAGAAAAGGAAAAATTAGTTAAGATCACTTACAATAGTATCGAAAACATGAAAACTCAACTTTTTTCCTAACGTGCTTGATTTCAAAAACTATAAAACAATCTAACAGAAACTAATAAAAATCTAAATAAATAGAGAAATATACTACATTCAAAGTTTGCAAGACTCCACACTGTTAAAATGACAATTCTTTCCAAATTGACCTATACCAATGAAAGTAAACCAAATCAAAATCTCAGCAGGCTTTTTCTTTTCTTTGTAGAAATTAACAAATCCATATGGAAATAAAATGGCCAAAGCAATCTAGTATAATGAAAAAGAGGTCTCTGTAAAGCTTTACCTGCTCTGTAAAGCTTCAAGAATGAACAATCTGATTTTGGCAAAAGAACAAATAAATCAGTAGAGCAGAACAGATTCCAGAAGACTCACGCACAAAACAATTTTCAAGAAAAGTGCCCAGCTAATTCAATGGGGAAAGGAGAGCTACAGACTAGAAGAACATATTCATGAAATACATATTAGAAAGAGGTCTTTTAGCTAGAACACATTTAAAAAGAAACATCTACAATCAACAGAAAACAATAATTTAAAAAGGGGTTACAAAGGGCTAGGGAGATAGCTCAGCTGGTAGAATGCTTGCCTTGCAAGGACAAGGCCCTGAGTTTGATCCCCAGTACCTCAAAAAAAGGGGGGGGGTGGTTTACAAAAGTATGGTTAGTCAAAATAACATATTAAGTGTTTGACATCATTAATCATCAGAGAAATGCAAATTAAAACTACAATAAAATAGCACTTCACACTCACCATAATAATTAAAATCAAAGACTACCTCCACTAAATACTGAAGAAGATATGGAACAATGAACTCTGATATTGTTGGTGGGGGTGTAAAATGGTGTGGCCACCTTGGACAATCATTCTTGCAGTCTTTCATAAACTTAAATATGTATCTATTACATGAACCCAACACTCACCCCCTCCTACATGTTTGGCCAAGAAAAAAGAAAACACTTCTAGAGTAAGACTGTATACAGTTTTATTTGCGACTGTCCCAAACCTGGAGACAATTCAGTTTTCCTCCAACAGAACTCATGAACAAATTCTGTGTATTCATCTAATGCAACACTACTCTGCCATAAAAACAATGAACCATAAGTTAATGCAATAACATGGATAGATCTCAAAAATATTCTGCTTATCTAAGTACAAAGATGCAAAAAAAATACATACATATATATATATATGATTTCAAGAACAGACAAAACTAGTGACAACAAACAAAACAGTGGGTTACCTGTGGTGAATGAAGACTGACTGGAAGATGACACATGGGAACTGCAGGGGTAATGGACATAGTCTAAAATCTCAACTGAGATCTGTTGTATGTATATAATTTTCTAAATCTCTGAACTGCCCAGTTAAGTTTTACAAATTTTACTGTACTCAAATCTAACTTCATAACATCAATACCATCAATATCATCAACAATACTGGCAACAATTAGGAAACAGGGAATCATGTTATTTTGCAAATTAGTAACTAAGACTCAAGTGTTTATGCTGTCCGATGCACGTGTGTGTGTGTGTGTGTGTGTGTGTGTGTGTATACATACACACATATATGCATGTATGTGATCATATATGTGGATCTATAATTCTGGGAAACCAGAAAGTAGATGATTATTATAGGCAATACTTAAGAAATGTTTTTAAGTAATAAAGAATTAGACTATCACCATATTATAACTCTAATTAGTAAACCCAGACAATCATGATCCATGATAAAAATTACTTAAAGAATACAACTCAAAACCTATGAAACAGTTTCTCCATTAAAAAAATTACAACAAATTTAAAAATATTTAAATTTAAAAATGTCATAAAAAATAGCACAGATATTTTCTAATATTCTTAAGGAAGCACTGAAATGCTACTTTTTTCCTAAAAACTCTGTATTATCTATATCACAGAGATGCTGCTGAGATACACCTTGGGACTGACAAGTGGAGTTTTCCTATGACCATGTGATAGCAATCACCTTTAAACTTCAAGTACCAGTATAATGTCTGCTAGCAGTAAATATATATTCACAACTGCAGATAACAGTAACCTCCTACAAACTAAGATGAACAAAATGACAATAACAATTAATAATAAGGTAACATAAAATACAATTTATTGCTAGACAAGAGTTAATATTTATTCTGGTATTTACACATTTGCATCCCAGAGCAAGAACTTTCCAGGAAGGTACCTGTTTGTGTACCTTCTCACCTCACGCCAGCAGTGGATGCCAAAAGGGCATCTCTGTCTCTTTTACCAGTCTCAGTAGGGAATAAGGAAGTTTCTGTCTTTCAGGATTCAATGGGATACAATAGAGAGGTAGAGAGCACAGTAGCAAAGGCATTTGCTGGAAGCAGACAGAACTGGGAAATTCTACCTCAAAATTAATTGGAAATGCTTACCCACATAACTAGTAAAAATACATACTAACGTATATATCTTGCACTATCTTAAGGATTTAAATAAGAGTGTACCATTTCACATGTTGCTGGGAGTACCAGATAAGTTATAACCCAAATACAGGAGAAAACATTATGTTTACATAAATATTTCATTTGGGAAAAAAATTGTACTATAAACACTGATGATTATATTACAAATACAGTTCTAATTTTATAGTTGAGAAATTACAAATTTGCTTATTTGGTAAGTAATATTTAGAGACAAAGGTCTGAAGCATAAAATATACATACTCCTTTGGTGTATGAAATCTTCTTCTTAAGAATTGAGTACCTCACCTAATCAGAACAGAGTCCCGGGTATAGCCACCATCATATTCTGTAGTTTCTTCTAGTGCTTGGAAGTCTAGATTCTGCAAATTCAAGAAAATGTCTTAACATTTTCTATATTACACCATTAAAAACATTAAGTCAATCAATGGTTTTTAAAAACAATTTTATGGGGGCAGACATTGGCCTTCTTACCCGGCTTCCACATATGAGCAATTCAATTTCTTCTGGTCTGAATAAGTACTTTAAGGGAGATTCATTGGTCACCATATGAAAACCTCTTCGAAAAGCCTTGAACTGTTTTTCTACTGATTTGTTGAGAATGTAGTCAGAATAGAGATTGACAAATTCCTGCAGGGAATATTAAGTGAAAGAACTTCCTATAATATGTTGTTTAAAACAAAACAAAACAAAACAAAAAAAACCACACACACACACAACAAACTATTGGGCTACAAAGCAATCATTCGAGAACACTTTCTAAAATTAAAATTTTATACATACGAAGGAAAATATCTTACAATTTCACAGTTCTCTACAATAACCAATATTAAGCTGTAAAAAGTTCATGTGCATAAAATGTTACATATGTAAATTTCAATTTTCGTAGTATGTTAAATAAGACTGAATAAAAAAGATGAGGCCTCAACATAATGTTTTAGGTTCCCTCAAGTTATGTATGCAAACACTGGCACATTTAAACCATGTATAGATTTATAAAAATCAATAGTTTTAATGGAGTACAATGTACTGAATTTGAGCAAACCAGAAAGTCTCATACTGTCTACTACAGAATATTGGTAAACTGCATACTACTTCTAGTTCAGCAAAAATCTGGTGTTTTGCTTGACGTCTAAGCTACTACACCAAATCATAAAAGGAATACGTACTTTGTATCCTAACTTAGTAAGTGTAACATTTTATCAAAAATTGTATTAATATAAGCACATTTCTTTTATAGACATACTATAAATGTGTATAATTTTCCTGCTATATTCTAGGTTACTCCCTGTTTCCAGACAAATACTTCTTGGCCAACTGAAACCCAAATCTGATGTAAAGAATACTTTTTAGAAGTACAATTACATCCCAAAAAAGAAATACACATACATATTAAATGCAATTATCATTGTTCTGTGGTAAGAATTTTAATCACAAGGTCCTACTCACTTCTGAAGTTTAAGGTAGGAAAACACTGTTTTCTACTTTATACTATAGTCACATTTAGCTATTTATTCTCTACTGCTCAATCTTCTCCTGTAAAGGAGTTCAACTAAGTGCTCTCACACCAGCTTAAGCCCAAGATTTAGAAAACTGTAGCTCTACCATTTGCAGAAATTTGGTTGTTCTTGGTTCCAACTCTATTATACTTCTTTAAAAAGTACAAGCATACAAGGCTTTGAAATTGTTATTGAAGAGACAAAAATAATTACAATATAAAAACATTCATTACCTTCCTGTTTTCATTTGTAATGGGAATTTTATCACCATTTTCCTTTAGATCATACATCATTGGGTTACCAAAAAGATCTGTCTGTGATATCTGGAAAGTGATCATCATATCATCTTCCACATTCCCTTCATATTCTAGTAAGTCTTTTAAACTCTGATATAGAACCTAATAACCAGAAATGGAAAAATGAACTTCAAAATACAACAAATAGTCTGTATCACTCTTTTTAGAAAAATAAAAACAAAAAATAAAAATTGTGTCAGAGAGAACTGAAGCATAAACAGTATCTATCCTTCCTGTCCCCTAAATAGTTCATAACCTAGAAAGATTGTCAGTTGTTGATGATGTCCCATTTTTTGCTAAGAAACCTCACACTACCAATTCAGCAACAGATTTCACAATGTGCTCTATGAGAACATCCAATGTCTCAAGGATGGAGAACAGAGCAGAGGGAGAGAAACACACACACAAACTTGAACACACCAAGTCCCTTAGCCAGTGCAACTGTGATTTCATCTGGCAGACTTACATGATTGTATTTAAAAAGAAACAATGTTTAAAGACATTTCATTACGAAATTAGTCTTAAAAAAAAGAAAAGAACAAAACTTGCCTGCAGTCAGCAACATACAGAAATTTCTCTCTTTGACTTTTTAAATATTCTTGGTACTTAAATCAGATTAAGATAACTTTATCTTACTAGGTAAAAATATTAAAAACCTTTAGTAATATTTTATATAACTTAAACTACTTTTACAGTTAAGTAAGATCTAAGAAATGAAATATAAAACAACAAAGAACTTACTGGGTGAGAGTCTCCCAAGTCACGAAAAGTTCCTTTTTTCCCCATCAGCTTCCTGTAGACAACCATGGGAAAATGCACATCCAGTATACAGTTATTGTAAATAGCCAGACCCAGGACTATGCCAATCAGAGTAAACTGACCCTCAGTTTCAAAAGAGGACGGATTAAACCAAAATAATTTTGTAGATTCATCATATGTGAACATACCTATGAGAAATAATTTTTAAAAATACATTACTTTTTATTCTATGAAAGACTGGTGCAGACAACAGCATAAATGTAAAAACTTTAATAATTACACATATAAAACTTACATTTGCACATGAGAAAATAATACCCAAATACAACTGACTGTCATAACTGTGGCAAATGCGGGCATGTTAATTTTAAGTCAAAGAAACAAAGTAATATGTAATGGTAGTATTTCTAGAAAGCTCAGAAAGAGTATTTCATTAAATCCAAGTTTTCTAATCTACTAAAATATTCAAAAGGTGAGTTTATATTGAATTTATTCAATCACGGGCTGAAAAATAAATGTAAAAGCAAGGTCATATGACCTTAAAACATACAATTATACTTAATAAACATATATAAAAGCTATTTAATACACATATTAATTGATTTAATGTACATATTAATTACAAAAAAGTAGTTTTACAACCTTTCAATTTCACGTGGTTGTTAAAAATCAACTTACAGAACTTATCACCATTTCTTTAGAAAACAGAAATCTTTCACTTTTTCTACATGAAAGAGCATTACTAGGGAGTTAAAAATATATTTTAACTGGTTTTACAATTTCTTTTTATTTTACTAAACGTTTTTCAATTAACACTGTGAAACCAAATAAAATACTTTTTAAATTAGGTCTGAAAACTATCTGTAATTTCCAACAGAACAGAGAATTTAGAAATAAAATATTATAACGTAAAAATGTATTTTAAAATCAATAATAAGAATTTCAAAAGTTTTAAAAATTTTCGTTCATTTTCACTTTAAGTTAAAAATAAAAAGGATTTTAAAATGTCTCTTTGACCACTAAAGCATATATTAAACATGGGTTATTTTTCTAATTCAATTTAATGTTCATGGAATAATGCTTTGAAAATTATCCAATTCATACCTGAATTTCACAAGTTAGATCTAAAAATTTTTTTACAGGCCAAGTTACATACAGTATCTATGGAAGTGCTAAAAATTTCAGGTGGTAAATAATAAATGTGATAAAATGTCACAAATGCATGTCCTTAGTCCTAAGAAAAAGGAACTAAAAATTCATCGAAGTATAGATTGCATAGGCCATTACTTTCATCTCCATATATGAAAGATAACAATTTTGAAATCAAAAGACCATGGCTGGAAGAAAAGTCCCATAAATGATGCCTCTTGTAATATATTTTTAAAGTTTCCTACTGCCATCATTTTCGTTACCTTATTATTAACTGGACAGCTTAATTTTTTTTTCTCTTAAAAGTATTTTGCACATAATCCAAATATACTTTATACCTAATGTTTAACATTTCCAAATATATTAGACGCTACAGTGAAGGTCTGCCAAATTTATGAAGCTTACAAACTAATTCCTTAGGAAGTTCATAAATTAATTTTCTATCTCAAAAAGGATATGGTTTTGTGTGTCTCTGGGTTTACCATGAACAAATTACATACAAACAGTCTAGACTTCTGATTAATAATAAATATTGGCTAGACTACTGATAAATCTTACCTTAACTGTATTTGTCATGAACCGAAAATATCTGCTTCTATTTACACACATACAAATGTATGACCAAGAACAATAACATTAATTTATCATCAATTCAATGTACCTACAGTACTAAGAATCCATAGGCTATAACAGTTTAACTCAAAGCTTAAGGAAGATGATGTGCAATTTATTCTATGCCATGTTCCTCACAATTCTGATGGTGTCTTTAGCTGAAACATTTTCCTATAATTTTATTCAATTTTCAATGAAGCAAGTCCAATAACTAAGTGGTTATATTGTAGAAATTAAACCAGTTCAGAATTATCCATTTAAGTAGACTATGCAAGAGGCTGTGTCTTTTCCCTGTTCTGCTTTGCCTACTTTTCACAACAAAGAGAGATACAATCAGAGATTCATATCCTTCACTTTCAGACCAACATATGTAGTATGTCCCGAACTGCATACAAACAATAACTCTTTTGACTAGCAAATACTATTAGATATAGGGTAGGCAAAGAGTTCTGGAGTGGTTTGAAGGAATTATTACTATATAAAGACCTAAAAAAAACGTTTTTCCCAGGCCTTGCTCATGCTAGACAGGTGCTTGACCACTGAGTCATATCTCAGCCCCCACTCCAGAAAATCTTACAGCAAATAAACCTAATTAATTTGATATTACTAGTTTCTGAACTTTTGAGTATGATACACTTGTGAAACATTCTCTTGACATTCTTCAAATGACTCATTTCATGAACACCATGAGTTTGAGACCCCTTCAGCTGTTCCAAATACAACATTCTTAGATGTTGCCAATTAAATTTACTAGCCAGATAATTACCTTTATTAAAACATTTGACTACATAATATTAAGAACTTGAATGAGTGATGCAAATCTGTTCCTAGAGCAGAGATTTACACAACGCATTTAGTTATCTCCTATTATAGGTCATTCATACCAAAATCATCTTTTGTTTTGCTTTTCATAGCTAAGAATATTTATAAATAAAGGTAAATTCTTAATTCAAAAATATATGATACATAATCACATCATCAAAATAATTACCAATATCTGGATTGAAGATCTCCTCCACAACCAGCTGAAAAAATTCTTTGGAAACACCACCCTCATCAACTCCTTGTTCTCCTTCAAATTCCACATACAATTGTTTCTTCAAGTCTGCAGGATTTTCCATAGCAATCATCTCTAGCTAGTTATTGAAAAGATAAATGTAAAAAGATAACTGTCAGCTATCAGGATACAAGCAAAATAAAAGGAGAAGCAACATAAAAACAAGTAATAGTGCTAGGAAACTTTTTCTTTTTTTCTTTTTTCCTTTCAAATGTAAACAGAAAGCAAACTGATGAAAGAAAGGAAGAAAAAAAGCAAGCAAGCAAGTCAAAGATAGATTCAGTCTCACAGAAAATGGAAAAATAGGACAGAAAAGAAATTAGCCTAATAAAAGGATCACTTTCTAATTTTACTGATGTTTTATAAAAATAATACATAGAAAATTAGAACTAGATTTTCTATTACTTGTATATAACAAACTTGGGTCTCAAAGGACACAAGTTAAGACAGATAAATGCCTATGTGACTACTCTAAATCATTTTGACAAAAACAATGAAGCACAGAAGCAGGACTTCAGAATTACTTACTAATAGTCCTTCATGTTTATTAGAATAGAAACTCAAGAGTTAAGTTTCACTGCCCATTAAGTCATATGTAAAATAATTTCAACTAAGAAAAATAAATTGGCTAAATAGGAAAACAGTTTATGGTTTCTCACAATTCAGTATAAATTAATCTTTTTAAAAGTGTTAAAATGAGTGCAGGTAAAACATACACTTGCAGTTAACCAGCCCTAGTATCTAGCATTTCTTCAACTACAGATCTTTTACCAAATGCTTTTTGTATCTACAGAATGTATATAAATTGATTAATCTCATTGAGAGATTATCAAGTCAACTAGATTCTAATGTGAAATATTTATATACAATTTGTTTAGACATATAAAATGTCTAAAATTTACACAGAGCATGTCTGATTAATTATCCATCTTATTTGCTAAATTGCTTCTGAACATCTAATGGTGACTTAAAATTTTTTTACTCAGTCAGGTGTGGGGGCACACACCTGTAATCCCAGAGGCTTGGGAGGCTGAGGCAGGAAGATCTCGAGTTCAAAGCCAGCCTCAGAAAGGGCAAGGTGCTAAGCAACTTAGTGAGACCCTGTCTCTAAAATAAAATACAAAATTGGGCTGATGATGTGGCTCAGTGGTTGAGTGCTCCTGAGTTTAATCCCCAATACCCCAAAAGAAAACAAAATAAAACGACTTTGTTCTCTGAACAAAGGACTTACAATTTTATGTCCCCAAAGGAACCTGAGAGAGACCAGTTCCAAAAACCTAGACTCAAATAAATATGCACTTGAAAATAACTTTGTGTATGGGGGGAGGGATAGTTTCAGTTGAAAACCAAACTCAACTTACAGACTATATAAGATTCTAAGGTCTAAATTTATAATTAATATGTATTCAATATCCCACAATGCTATGTAATCCATTCCTACTTTTATTCTCCTAGATCTCAAGTAGCTAGGTGTTAAAGGATGTAAGTATATATTTCTATTTGCTTTTCTATCACAAAGGCTTCTGAATTATTGTGCTTCATAGCCTCTCAATAATGTGACTTTTATTTTCTTCTTTAGGCTTTCCATATTTTCCACAATGAATGTATACTTTTATAATCAGAATATATTCAAAAGTAAGTATTCCAATGATCGTTTTTAAAGTATCATTCTCAGATGTATGTAAGTCATTTTGTAAAAATGTTTTATCATTTAAAGATGCATGGGTAGCCTGTCTTTTAAAATAATATTTAACTTTAAATCGTAGTAACAGATAAAGTAAAATTTTACAATAATTTTGACAAAGGTCATTGTTACATAGGGGCTGCATTTATTTTTCCTTTTCTTTTTCATAAAAATAACAACCTTGAATACTTTGTGTAGTCAATCAGAGAATTATGTAGGAATCAAACGTTAGAGGACATATTTTATATAACAGAGGCCGGGGTTGGGGGGGGGGAATAAAAATAGACTGGGTATAATGACATCTGCCTCTTCCTTATATAACTTCCTCTTCTTACCAAGACTTGATTTCACCAATTGTTGGATAAAATGACTTTTAATTTCTAAACTTTTAATTAGCCATGATGACTAAATCCTAGGATTAATTTTTTAAAAAATGACCCAATATGAAAGCATTCCCAAAACACCTAGGTAGGATGACATTTCAATATAAAAATATTGTATTAACAGATTTATATTAATCAAAAGGAAAGCCTTTTACTTAAAAACTTTAAATAACCTGGGCTATTACATCAAATCCAACCTTATCCATAATTGAAAAATGATTCCTTAATGGTATGAATATTTAAGGAGTACTACTCACATAAACTCAGCCTCTCTAATATTTAATAATACTTAGGCTCTCTAAGAAGTCTGGCTTATACTATTTCTGCCAATTAGTTTCTATGAACAATAGTTTGTAGTGACTAGCCTTAAACTACTAATTAGAAAGCAGTTTTTAGATTATTCATATATATTTAATCTTGTCATGTTCTCTATAAGCAAATGAAGAATAGCTTATTATCACTTAAATATAAAACTGAAAAATCTGGGTAAAAGCCAAATCACATAATTACATTTGTCCATGAGACCTGGAATCTTGAGTTCTACTTCCAATTCTGTCATTCATTTCTGCAGGTAAAAATGTCTCTAGATTTCATTTTCTTCATATGTAATACTAAGGAATTTGTTGTTTCACTGTTTTAAATTATTATCTGATGCTGACTACTTCATTTTTTCATTCAAGTTTTAAGATATACTTAGAGGATATAAACCAAGTATGAAATTCTTCATTTCAATTAGAATAAATCCTAAGAAACAACAAAGAAAAGGGAGGAAGAAAGTAAAGAGTGCAGTCTACTTAGTGTGAGTGTTCAAGAGCCCAAGTCTCAGTGGGCACCACTTCCTTGTGTCAAGTTCTTATCAGAGTGCCCAACACAGAGGACTGGTGAAGTGAAGTGAATTTATGGATAGGTAAAAATCAAGTGGAGCTATCATCTAAGTCAGTTCTGATTTATAATAGGTCAAATTATCATATCCAGTTTGATACAATTAATCAGAAGTCACTAAAAATACATATATTTTTTAGTGCAATTATAAAGCTCACAGTTAATTTTATTTTGACACCTGCTTAAGAGAAGGCTTTAAAAACTGAAATGGCTATTTCCTCAAAATCCTTAATGATAATTTAAAAAATACAATGAAGTGAGTACCAAGTACCTTAACATTTATTGGTTCTTGGCATTACTCTAAAAGGGAAAAAGGGACAAGGAAGAAAATAAGGCTGGGTAGATATCTGAGCAGAAGACAGGCAGGGAAGGTAGATAATTTCGTTTTAACTCTGGATTGACTCTTAAGAGAGTAAATCCATTGCTTTTGTCACACCAGGAATAGCTTTTGCTGAAGTCAGTGGAAGGGATTTGTCAAGCATAGTGTGTAGTTTCAGCATATAACTCTCTGCTCCAACAAAAAATATGCAAAGTGCTTTTCGTAAGGCTTCACTTTCATTCTTATAAAATGCCCTAACCACTGTTAAACTATCTAAAATAAGTTGCTAGCTGCCTGGTGATTAGTCACTAAGTATATTAATTATTCATGTTGCGCAGAACGACAAAATAGGCAAAATGCAAGCAATGGTAATTCCTTCAGGCAGTTGAAGCCCCTTTCTGTCTCCCTCGAAAAGCTGTTTGAGTTTCTTTAGTAATGCAGAATCTTTCTTCAACACTATAAACACATTTGATATTATTAAAAACCAACCAGAAAAGAGGCATAAAATCTGTTAGTGTTTGAATTCTGAGATGTCATAACAAATTTTTCCACTAGTGGACAATTTCATGAATTCTCAGATTTAGACAAATCCATTCCAAAATTAAAATACATTTTAAACAAATACCACTATGTCCTAGTTGTCTGTGCCATGGTTTCTTATTCTGTTAGTACAGAAGTTTGGCTAATTTTAGCTGACATTAAATTTTACTTCAAGTTAATGAAAAAAACTAGCAATGACAAGGATAACTAATGCTATGAATACAATAAAAGCATACAACAAAGTACACAGAAAATTTTAATTTTGTAAAATGTGACTGGCAATTGATTTCTGTCTTCTGGCGAACCCAACATTCTTAAAGTAGTGACACTAAAATTCTTCTGTGGAGGAAAAGTAGGAACTAGAGGCAATGCCATCTGAAAAAAACAGAGTCAGAAGATGGGTACCTGAGCTCCCAGTATTTTCCCAACTCAATCTCTCTGAATCTCTCAAAATCTTAGAAGAGCTGCTCTTTTCCAAAATTATTTCAAGCCCCAAAGTTGTCCCTATAAATATTTAAGTTAGAAAAACTACCACAACCACAGTGTCATACAGGGACATTTTGAATGACTCAAAAGAACTCCATCATGCACCAACCTGCCCTGGTCACTTTATCAGGTTTACCATAACAATACAATGATGCAAATCTAAATTTTACATGATGGAATTTTTTGGACACCACTTATAACTTTATGGTGTGTAGATTTACTATAGTACTTCCCCCAGTTCGACCTCACATTCATATTTAATATTGGATCTCTCCACATTTCCTTTGATCTTATGTCTCAGTCTTTCCTCAATAATCTCTTCTCTTCTAAATGAAGAAACTCTGGGGATTAGTTTTCAAGACTTAGAAAATCCATTCTTTTTCAAACAGTACTCATTAGGTAAGACATTCAAAACTATGTAGACACACTTATAAACTTGATCAGGAATAACAAAAATACAATACTTAAATTTAAAATCAGAAAGGTCAATGTCTGTATGACACCGTTTGTTTTCAAATAGTCACTAAATGAATTCACTGAACTGCATTATAACATCCCAATTATCAGGTTTCTTATTTAGTGCTGACAGCAACCAAACTTACCCGAACAAGTGCATCATCTATGATATGGTCGCGTCTGACTTTCAGTCTCAAATATGGATTCAACTGCTGCCCTTGAACTAGGCTGTAGAGAACAGTGATTCTTCGTTCACTGTACATGCGGATTCTATTGTCATAATATAATCCCAAATTCTTTGTGACAGCATTCAATATAAAGGGACATGTCATAAAAGAAAACTTGTTTTCTGTTTCTACTTTGAAAAAGGTATAATCTTTATCCATTTCCAGAACATCATTCAGTGGTTCATTAATGAACTCTTCAAAAGAGATAAGTGGTTTTCGACAATCCAGAGTTTTAACACCAAGTTCAGTTTCCAATGGGTCCACTCGAGGACCTTTCTTATTTCTTCTTTCCTCTCCCAAAAGCTCCTGAAGTGTCAATTCACTGGACTCAGGGATGGGCTCTTCATCATCTTCCTCATTATGATTTGTGTCCACTTCCCCTCCCACTACATTTGCATAGTAAACCATTTTCAAGCACTTTGAAGCAGCAACAATGGCATCATCATCATTCACTAGATTTCGACTGTTAAATTCATTGCTTATGACTTTGTAAGTAATAAGTTGCTGAAATGTTTCCATCATTCTCCGAATCTGATCTGCACTATATTTAGACCACAGTCTTATCAGTTTCCCTTGGGCTGCAAGGGGTAGCTTGCTCATTGCTTTGCAAAATAATGGCAAGGCCATTTCCAGATATTCAGGACTGTGGAGATTTCTATTCTCCATTACAATAATGAACAAATTCAGATAATTAGGATCTCGGGAGTATACGTTATGATACGTCAAGTCACATTCTACGTTAGGTGACAAATATACAAGTGCATTGAGAAAGGCAGTTTCTATTTTTTCATTAGAGAGCAATCTGGTATAGACCCTTCTAATAGCATCAATATCCACAGACACATCATCTGGGCCTAATTTTTGTAAATTATTGTCTCCCTGTGAGCTATCGCCTATCCTTGAGGAAGATGCTTCTGAATCTTCTTCCATAGCAGCAGCAGAGCATGCAGCTTTTTCTTTTTCATCTTCATCCTTATCTTCATCCTTTCCTTGAAGAGATTTCAGTTCTTCCTTAGTGTGTTGTTTGATTTTTCGAAAGCTCTGTACCAATGCCTCAGCACTAGAGAAAACTCTTCCAATGACACGAATTAAAGGGGAATAATCCTCTCTCTCTCTACATAATTCAAGAATTTCATACACTATTTCTTCGGTTAGATAAGTCACATCTAGAAAATTAGAAGAAAAAGGAAAATTTATTTCAAAACATGCACATATTTACTTTGGTATAAGAAGTTCTCATGAAAAGTAATACAAATATTTTAGACTCCGTCTCATTTATGAGACTTCTTTCGAAAATATTTAAGATTCAACAATCCATAGCTTAACTGTAACTATGAACCAATATATCATGTGCTGTTTCATGAAAATACCCTATTACAACCACACTACAGAGCAGAAACAATATTTTTCTGAAAGGTTTTCTTCAGCATCATCTTCTGGAAACACCTCTTTTCCTACTTCTGTATGTATTAAAACCAAACTTGTTCATTGAAGGCATTTCTAGTTTGTTCCGGGGTGACCATCCTGGGAATGATATTAAAACTGCACCCTTATACACAGACAGTACACCATGTTTAAAAAAAAAACAAAAAACCTTTAATATGATTTCTAACTCTGCTGTAATGTATTTGCTCTACAGTAAAAGACATTATAAAATGCAAGTGATCACTGAAAGAATGATCTCCAAAAGTTAAACCACAAAAATACCAAATGTTATCATTTCACAAAACTGATCTGTGGCCCAGCTACAAGTGTCTACACCTATAGTTCCTTTTATGGACTCTAACTATTTAAGAAGTAATTCTCAGGTTTGTTCTATTAAGTATCTTTTACTCAATATCAATAATCTCTCTTTCTGAAAAGCCTGAAACCACTAAACAAGGAGCCCATTTCTCTTTATTCTAATTGGAAAATATTATAATACCTTCTTATAAGACAATGCAATTTCCCTATGCAATTTCCTAAAATGTAACCAAAACAGAGAAAATACCTAACATAAACTAACATCCTATTAGAATATATACTGCCTTCTAATCATCAGATTGTTATGTTATTAACAAACGCTTGCTTTGTGTGCAGAAAGAGGGCATGTCTATGAGAGAGCAACCTTCTAGACTCATACATCCTCTACTGATATGCCAAGTTTTCAAAACCTACCTAGATGTAATAATACTTTTCCACATAATGTTTTGTTCAAAATGTTGAATTAAACTCTATTTATATACACATACACATGTACACACATGCATATATGTATACATATATATATATATAAAGTTAGTTAAAAAACTATAATTAGAGGTACAAACATAAAGTTGGGACATCAATAAAAAGAGATGTTCTACTGAGAAAACATTAAATGAAGAGATATTTTAAGATTTATCTGTGTACACTTTCAGACATATTACTATTCCTGAAAAGTCAGGAACCCACAAAATTTTGCACTTAAAAAAATTTTATGCAAAATAGCTTTGGGGTAGAAAATTCAATACCTATACAACTTTGTAACAAGACCTAACAAACATAATTAATATTCAAATGAAAGTATTAGTAATGATTAAAATATTTATAATTCCTAACAGAAAAATACCATAGTAAACAAACATTACAAAAATAAAAAACAAAAAAGGAGGGGGAAAGTGGCATATTCTAGAATAAGGAAAGATTAAAACTATTACATGATGTAGACTTGAGCAAAAAAACAAAATAATAAAAAAAAAGTAAGGGGTGCATAAAGACTGGGGCAAACAGAATAAACACCTCTAAGAAGGAGCACATGGTCAAAACCAAATGAGTGTATCCTTCATGTACTGTATTTCCCTAAAGCTGGCTGAATTCAACTGCGGTGGCACACTCTCTACTTCACTGAATGCTACTTTGTGGTGCACACTTGCTAGAGAAATGTGTATAACAGAGTTAATGCAGTTTCCAAATTACACATATTGACAACATATGAGCCAACTAATGAAACAGAACTATAAATTTTGGGTAACCAAGTTGTTTATAGTTGCAAAATGGTAGACAGCAATACAACTCCATTTCACTAATTAATATAAACTTGTTTCGAACGATGTTACTAAAATTTTTGGAAGCATTCTCTAACACAAATGTCTTAAAAAGATTTCTCTTATAAAATACAATCATCTCTGGTGGGTCTAAGCCCTCCCGATCATTCAAAAATTTTATTTTCTTATTCCTAATGTTAATTATCTTTTCTGAGGGAAAGAACATTTGGAGATTTTCATGGGGGAAAGTTTTGAACAATTTTTACAATATACGGTCATTTAAAAAACAAAAGACTTGAGTGAAAACTGATCCTTGGCCAGCAAGTCTATACCGAATAGAGTAAAGTGGGCAGGATAAAGCAAAAATATATCAGAAGGAAAAATACAATTATTCCTGAGGCAAGTTTTCCTAAATTTTGAATTGCCTTCTAAAATAGAAAAAAAAATAAATAAAAATACTTTTTTTTTTTTTTTTTAATTGGGGACTGAACTCAGAGGTCCTTTACCACCAAGCAACATCCCCAGCTGGTTTTATTCTTTGAGACAGGGTCTCGCTAAATTGCTTAGGGACTTGCTAAATTGCTGAGGCTGGCCTAGAACTTGGAATCATCCTGCCTCAGCCTCCTAAACCACTGGGATTACAGGAATGTGCCACCCATATCCAACATTTTTCTGCTTGTTTTACCACATAGTCCTGGGGTTCCAGAGCTCACACCAGATAATTAGTCCAGCTATCCTATAATTTAACAAGTTTGCAGCCTAGTTTAAGAGATTAACTAAATAAATTTTTCCTACTGGAAAACTGATATAGTAAGCTCAACAATATGGCAAAACAATGAACTCATACATTTAAATCTCTAATATAGTATTCAATCACAAGTATCAATTAAAAAGAAAACATCTTACCTTTAAAATCAATTCTTGCTCCTTTTCCTTCCTTCTTGTTCATTTTATCTCAGAGTTGTTAGGGGCACCTTTCGAGTTCTCAAGGTAAGCTGAGCTTGCTCCTTTCTTGGAGGGATGAGGATCACAGAGTTTTGCATTAATCTTATAAAGCTCGAGGGCTTTAATAGCTGCTGCATTGTTATCCATACGGAGAAAAGTTGGACAGGAAGCACAAAACTCATTCGTGCAGGCCTCATTTCCACAGCCCTCAGTTAACTGGTGGTAGTAGCGTTCTATTAGATGCTTTGCAGCTGCTCGCTTCCTGTACCAAACATTCAAACAGTAATAAGCACAGTGATTAGTACAGCTTCAGGAACAAAGCTCAACAGATCATCAAGGCAAAAGTTAGTCAAGCATTGAAGTAATAAACTTGCATATTAACATGAGATGCAAAAAACTCATTGTTTTCCCACAACTTTTGACTAGTGAAATATTTGATATTTTCTAAGCTACTAAGGTAAAAAATGTCAATGCTTTTTGAAAGGATTTTAATACACTGTTTTCCTTTGGTTAAAAAGGGGGAAGGGTTTGTATATATCTAAACTGTTCAGCACAACAGCTGGAAAACTATAAGGTTGAGTTTAGAGTTTTAGCATTTCATCACTTTAAATTAAGAAAAGGAGAATCCATTTAGAGCATCAATCCAGTTTTCCTTTATATAACCAAGGAACAAATCAAGTTTGTAAAGATACGATTTTCAGATTACACATAATTTCTATCTGAAATTTTCCCCTAATTATCAACTAAATTAAAGAGTAACTTTACAAGTGAAATACTGAAAGCTAGTGTTATACTACAAAAAAGTGGTTCCAGAGCACACAATCTTGAAACCAAAACTTATCACTAAACCTTTTCATTAATTCCTTACCAAAGGAACATGGAATATTTTAAGTTCCATAAGGACAAAATATTATATTCCTCCTATTTTGGTGAACTTAAACACAGATTAATTTTCCATATAGCTGTTCCAGCAGAGGAACCAAGAATATTGAGGAAGGGATATTTCATTAATCAAGTATAATCTATGTCTCTGGTTTATTCAACTCCATAAGTCTATGCTTCCAATGATAATAGGACATTACCATAATTTAAGTAGAGCAGTCTACTGTATCCAAAGAAATATAATTCATAGCTATCCCCTTTGGTCCCAAACTCAATGCATAGAATAACTATAAAGAATCAAACCTCTAAGAAAAAAGAATTCAACTAATTTAAATCTCAGAACATTTCTGTAATTATCTTACTAACATGTAGGACTAAGAGTCCAATGGCACTGGAGTTTACAGATTGTTCATCATGAGAGACTCAAGAAAAGTAGCAAACAAGTAGATATGGGACACTTAGTCCAATTTCGTCTTAAAAGTAGGACTCTAAACTATCAAGGTAGATAACAGAGTGATAATTCAACACATCAAATTCATTCTAGTGCTTTTATCATTTTCAATTTATTCCATGCAAATTTACCATTCATGGCATGCAAACAGAGAAAGAAGAAAAACCCACAAAACACAAAACTAAATTGCATGAACAGTCTATACATAGCTACAAACAATCCCACTTTTGAATAAAGTTATTATCCCGGGTATCACAATGCAACATATGAAAATTAAAATGTAAAAAGAATAACAGAATATAGAAGACTTAAAGCATATATTGCTATTCTTCAGTAAAGAATGAGAGGTATATGACATGCTCTCTCAAATTGAAGTAGATTTTCCTAACAAGAACATAAAGTAGGTATTGCCATTCTGGAGGGCAATTATGAACATGTATTGAAAGTCTTAAAACATAAATATCCTACTAATTACATAATTATATAATTCCCACAATATGAATATGGCAACTATCTTCCGGGTACATCACTAACTCACAAGTCAGTTACAAAGTTGTAGGTATAGGATGAACTCATTTTTGTTTCAAAGTGTTAATAGTAATTGTCACTGCATGATGTGACTGGATTAGTTTTTAAAATTTTCTCCATCTTTTCACTTCTAATATATTCTTTTCTATATTAAGCATAGTACTTGTTCATAAAAAAGTAATAAATATGAATGGACAGAGCACTAGTAGTTTCAAAATTTTATATATGTGATTTGAATGGCCCCAGAGTATACTAAAGTATCCATATAAATGTTTAATGATTACTTATCAAATTTAAAATGCCAAAATAATCTAGCCATTTTTCTTAGTGAGAATATCAACTTCTAACGTAAACAAAACAAAACAAAACAAAAAAAAACTTCATATATATAATAGTTCTATAAGCACTGAAGAGGAAGGGATGTGAACAATGAAATAAAACTAGAAATAAAAAGATATGCATTAAGTGTTAGCTCCCTTTGTCTGAGGAGCTATATGATCCTGAGCAAATGATTCTTTAGATCTCCATTTCCCCACTTTTAAGTTATTCTATGGATAGGAAAGTGAGCAATAAACTAGTACTGGTTCAATGCCTGGTAACAAACTCAACACATTGCCAGGAACTTTGGCAAAGATTACTGCATGTGAAACCTACAACTCTGAGGATTATCTTCAATCCACTGACAATAAGAGAACTGAAGGAGTCAGATCTTATACCTAAGATCACACAACGGAAAAGTATACAACCAAGACTAGTATAAGAGTACGAAAGTCTTCCAGCTTCAGAGTCTAAGTCACTATATAATTTTACAGAAGGTGGTTCATTTCCTCATAAGTAATTATTAACACCAATATTCCTGAAAACCCTTATGGAAAAAAGATCTCATTAATAATGTGATTATTATTTGAATCAAATAATGATTTTTTCAGGTTATCTGATAACCATATATGTAGACTGAGTTTCCTAAGGAAATGGTGCCAATGTATTCTTGAGAGTTAATATATAGTTAATTTGTTGAAGACTTATATGCTCAGGCACTTTATAGACAATCCCATTTTAGAAAGCAGTAATCAACAAAGCTGGGACTGAGGCTAGACTGCCCATGTTTACATGCTGGCTCTGCCCCTTATCGACTATGTGAACCTGAATGAGTTACCTGGCCTTTGTGTGTCTCAGTTTCCTCATTATTAAGAGGATGGTATGAGAATCATCAATGACTGTGAGAATTAAATGTTAATAAGTATATAAAGTGCTTAGAATATTATATGACACATACTAAGCACTACATAAGCATTAGCTGCAGTTATTATTGTGGTAATGTTATCACCCTCCCAAGTATATATGAGTTGGCCAGCTACCTTAACCCCCCATTCTCCTTATGCTCTGAGGAATTAGCTAACAAATCACACGTCTAATAAGAGAATTGAATCCAGGTTTGACAGCAGAACTTTTTACTTTTACTACTACTACTATGAGGAGAAAGAGTTACTCCCTCAAAGTGATCTGGTTCTCTGTTCCCAGGTTACAAATAGCAAGTACACTGGGGGGAAAAAAAAAAAAAAAAAAAACCAGGACTATACAGAGTCATGTCAAAAACTCTGTATTACTGGTGAAATCAACCATAATAAGTATTATTTTATTCTTCACTCCAATGATGCCTTGAATTATCTGAGTGCATCTGTATCCCCGTCTAATTTAGGACATTAAAAAAAAAGAACAAAAGTTCAATAGAGTAGACAAAGTGGAATGAAGGGAACGAGAGAATGGGAAAAGGACAGTGAAATCAAACTGACATAACTTTCCTATCTACATATATGGATATACCATAAGTCAATCAAATCATATCTCATGGGCCAAAACTAACCCACCACCTATTTTTTTTTTTTAATTTTAGTTGTAGATGGACACAATACCTTTATTTTATTTATTTATGTGGTGCTGAGGATGGAACCCAGTGTCCCATGCATGTGAGGTAAGGGTCTACCACTAACCCACAACCCCAGCCCAACCACTACCTATCTTTTATAGCTTACAAGTTTAGAATTATTTTACATTCTTAAATGGTTCAAAAGAACATGGACAATAATATTTGGTGTTTTGACGCATGAAAATTATATAAAACTCAAATTTCTGTACCCATAAAGTTTATTAAAACATAGACAAGCTCATTTATTTATCTATTAGCTTAGCTATGACTATTTTCACACTTCAACAGCAGGGTTGAATAGTATTACCAGAGACTTGTGGTTGGTCTGCAAAGTCTAAAATAAATACTACCTGGCACATCTCTCTCTCTCTCTCTCTCTCTCTCTCTCTCTCTCTCTCTCACACACACACACACACACACACACACACACACACAAATGGCCAACACTTAAGAGTCTATCCTTTCTGTCCTCCACGAACAATTTCATCTAATCATTTAGGTTCCTTACTCTCTTTTCCCCCAGGAAATAAATGCATTAAGATGTGTATCTTGGGGCTGGGGTTGTGGCTCAGCAGTAGAGTGCTTGCCTGGCACGTGTAAGGCACTGGGCTCAATCCTCGGCACAATCAATCAATCAATCAATAAAATAAAGGTATTTGTGTCCATCTACACACATACACAAAGATGTTTATCTTTCTTCCAGTATTACGAAAGCAAAGAAGGAAAGGAAAAAGGAAAGAGGTTAGTTCAGAAGGAAAAAGGGTGCAAAGGAAAGGGAAAAAAAATGGAGTGATGTATTTACCCTGATTAGGTTCCATTGGTGCTTCTTTCCTTACCTACTATTCATAATCAAAATGCCCAAAATAGGACCTATAACTTACTTTCTATAGTTTTCTCATATTTCTCTTACCATGTTAAAAGGCAGAGAGCTTCAATAATATGATTTGTTAAATAAAAGTATACCTTTCTTATTTAGTTAGTAACAAAGATCAAGTGAGAACTTCCAGTAACAAACGTCTAAAAGTTAATGTACACACCTGAAAATATTTATTCAATTAAAACAGATAATACTTTATTTCTATGACTGAATTATTAAGACAGTCCTAAAAATAAAATTTCTATGGAATATATCATATCTGGAAGGTCAGAGTTTACTCTAGAGAAGTTGACAGCAAGTCTTTTTAAGAATTGGTTTCCCCTTGGCAAGTGTGCTAATGTCAGCAATTAACTGAATTATAAAACAGTAAGATGAGTTGACAGTAGAAGGATGCGTGAAAAGGCAATGTCAATATTAATAACAGCCTCTAGGTAACAGACATAGTTATCAGCTGTTAAATTCTTCCAACTCTGCTGCATGCTTGGAAATTTTTATGATGAAATGTTGAGAGGAAAATGCTGTTACCATATTGCAATTTTCTAGAAAGTATGCTAATTGGCAGAATGATTTCATCCACAAGTGGCAGGAAAAGGAAACACAAACTCAGTGTCATCCATGGCACTAATACCATGTTTGCTGACTTCTAATTTAGTTGTTGTTAACAGTCCGGCATTTAAAACAATTACAATCATAGTGATTTAAAGAGAACCTTATCACTGCTATATGCTACAACTTACCCAATAAGGAGACATATAATAGAGAAATATATTTTAATATTCCTGAATAAATGACTACTCAAGAGGGTCTGAACCACTAAAATGGACACCACCAATTTAGAAGGCAGAAATTGAACCACTCTGGGGAAGTACCACTTCACCAGCCTTAGAGGAAATGTTTAGGAGATGCCTACATACAGAAAGAAAAGAACAATAATATAACCACACACACAAGTATAAAACTCACTACTAGAGGAGATACACAAATGAAAAGGAAAATCAAACCTCATCAGTAGATAAAACTAACAAATGACAAAGATTAATGACAAGAGGAAGACAAGAACAAAGGATACACACAACAACCAAAAAGTTACTTATCAAAATGACAAGAATAGGTTGTTACTCATCAGTAATAACCTTGAATAAACACATTAAATTCCCCAGTCAAAACTATCAAATTAGCTGAATGGGTAAAACAACAACAGATCCAAATACATGCTGCCTTCAAGAAATTAACTTCACTGGTAAAATACAACTGAAGGTGAAGGATTACAAAAGAGACATTCCATACAGATGTAAGCAAAAAGGATGTGTAAGTAGCCATACTCATCAAAAGAAAAGGAAAAAAAAAAAAAGTACGTCAAAACTATAAAACGATACAAGGAAGACAAAGAAAAGGCAAATAAGACCCTCCAGCATTGTCTCTCTACAGAAGTATCAATTTAAACAGCTATGCAAGCACAAAGCTAGCTTCAGGAAAAAGTATCCCAAACAGTGTGGGCCTTTGGTCTTGTTGGTGTGCTGCACTGGTCCAGGTGGGCTGTGGGCTCAAGGTGTGATCTAGAACTGACATTTTATTTCCCACCCCATCCCTTTCCCAATGCCTGGAAGCACAATGTGGTAAGAGTAATTGTCCACGTGGGGCAACAGAAGGGAAGCAGAGGTCAGTCTCCTCAAGGTGAGGTCCAGAGGCAAGCAGAATTCTGTAGTGACTGGCCACAAGCCACTGGCTGTGGACAAGGGGTTTGGGCCCATCCCCAAAGCCTGAAGGGACAGATAACACTTTCTGGATATTCTACCAGTAAATTCTGAATAACACACCAACTGTGGATTTGGGACAAATTTGGGCTTAGAGCACCCACTAGTGCTGAAAAGGTGACAAAACACCGAACATATATTTGCAGCAAACCTGGACTTAGGGTGTAATCTGGTGCAAAATAGTAAAAGTTACAACAGGCTCAAAGAAAATAAGCACCCTGCTTAGTAGTTCTAGAAGGACAGGCACAAAAACCACACTATAAAGAATGGAATATAATCTTATTTGTTCAATGGCCATATGACATCAGATGCCAACAAGCATCAAGAACTCTCAGGGAACCATGACCTAACCTAACAGACAAAGTAAAGTGACAGGAACTTACCATAAAGCAGCTGACATACGCAAATGTCTAACAGAATTCAAAATAGATACAGAAAGGAAACTTAATTTGCTTAAAAGGCAAACAAAAAGAGAAAGAATTCAGTGGTCTATCATAAACCTGACAGAGCAGTTTTTAAAAATCAGAGAAATCCTCAAGCTGAAAAGTTCAATAAGCAAAATTTAAACATGATAAAAGGCATCAACAGAAAGAGATCAAAAGACAGAAAAAAAATCTGTAGCCTAAAAGTGGGTTATTTGAAAATACACAGTAGGAAAAAGGAAAGAGAACAATGAAGAAGGATGATGGGAAATCTGGGACAGCATTAAGAAAGCAATTATTAAACTTAGTGAGATTCAAGAGGAACTTGAGAATGACAAAGGAGTAGAAGGTTTATTCAGAGATAACAAGAGACAACTTCCCAACCTACAGAAGGATTCAAATAACCAGATACAAGATACAAGGCACCAAACTCAACCAAGTCTACTCTAACATGTTAAATCAAGCTCTCAAAGGTTCAAGATAGAGTATTCTCAAAGCAGCAAGAGAACAGAAACATATCATACAGATGTATTCCAAACTACTTGAGGACAAATTTCTCAGAAAAAAACTACACAATGGTTGTGTGTGGGGGTGGGGGTGGGGGGCTGCTTGATATTTTAATATTGCTAAAGTTTAAAACTGCCAAGAAAGAATACTGTACCCAGCAAAGCTATCCTTCAGAAACGAATTAGGAAAAAAGATACTACAAGATAAACAAAAGCTGTGAGAATTTCTCATCAGCAGACTTGCCCTACAGGAAGTGCTAAAGGGAATTCTTCAAACTGAAAACAGATGCTAAACAGAAAGAAAACATTGGAAGGTATAAAACTCACTAGCAAGTAACTAAACAGAAAAATTCTAAACCTTTCGTATAAATACTACAAAACGATTAAAAACAAGAACTACATTAATATCTTAAGTGATGGGAAACACAGGAAGATATAAAAAGGTGTATCAAAACTTCACAATGTGAGCAGGAATGCATGCAATTAGAGTTTATTAGTTTTTCTCATTTGCTATATGATGAATATTAAGTTGCCATAATTTCAAGAACAGCTTGTTATAACCAAAAGAATATATTCCTCACTATAACCATGAAGAAAAAATATAGAAACATCAACTAATAATAATAAGCAAAGAATCAAAACATTAATAAAGAACTCACTTAACTACAAGGGAAGAATAAGGAAATGAGAAAGAAAAGCATACCAAAAGAAAGAAAATACAAATAACGAAATGGTGGAAATACCAATCAATAATTACCAGTGAATTATTGTATTGGAGTAAATTCTCCACTTAAAAGTGATTGGTGGTGGGATGGAACCTACCAATATGCTGTTTACAAGAAATTCACTTACCCTCAAATAACTAGGAATGGAACTACCATTTGATCCAACTATCTCTCTCCTCAATTTATATCCAAAAGATTTAAAATCAGGGGCTGGGGAGATAGCACAGTTGGTAGAGTGCTTGCCTTGCAAGTATAAGGCCCTGGGTTTGATCCCCAGCACCACACACACACAAAAAAAAGATTTAAAATCAGCATACTACAGTGATGCAGCCACATCAATGTTTATAGCACTTCAATACATAATAACTATGCTATGGAACCAATTAGATGCCCTTCAACAGATGATGGATAAAGAAATTGTGGTATATATACACAATGGAGTATTACTTAGCCAAAAAGAAGAATCACTTTATGACATTTCCTAGTAAATGGATGAACCTGAAGACTACTGTGCTAAGTGAAATAAGTCAGTCCCCCAAAACCAAAGGTCAAATGTTTTCACTGATATGTGGAAACTAACTCACAACAAGTGGGGAGAGGGGAAGAACAGTTGTTTAGATCAGACAAAAGGGTATAAAGGGAAGGGGAGCGGGATAGGAAAAGGAAAACACACTGGAATGAATACCAATAATTTTCCTATGTACCTATATGAATACACCATACCAAATCTCACCATCATTTACATCCATATGAATGGGTGCCTAACTAGAATAAGATATATTCCATGCTTATACAAAACATCAAAATTAATTCTACTGTCATGTATAACTAAAAAGAACCAATAAAAAAGTCAATTCTGAAAAAAATAAAACCTATGCAAAAGCAGTAAGAGAAATTTGTAGTAATCAAATTAAAAAGCAGAAATAATATAACATTATACCTCAAGTCCTTAGAAAAGGAGGAATAATTCCAAAATCAGTGAAAGACAGGAAATAATTAAGATCAGAGCCACTATTAAGAAGTTGAGAATAAAATGATACAAAGATCAATGAAACAAAGAGTTGGTTCTTTGAAAAGGTAACAAGACTGTTAGACCCTAACTCAACTAACCAAAAAATAGGAAATACCACCACAGATGCTAAAAATCCAGAGGATCATTAGAAACTCCTTTGAAATGTCATATTCCAATAAACTGGAAAATCTAGAAGATACTAACAATTTCTCTACACATATGACCTACCCAAATTCAATCATGAGGATATAGAAACCTAAACAGACCAATACCAAGCAATAAGACTAAAACAATAGTTA
This sequence comes from Sciurus carolinensis, assembly GCF_902686445.1. NCBI lineage: Eukaryota > Metazoa > Chordata > Mammalia > Rodentia > Sciuridae > Sciurus > Sciurus carolinensis. Next base: position 73,658,322 of record NC_062214.1, read on the forward strand.
AGGCCTCAAACAAAAAAAGTTCAAGACCAGATGGATTTTCAGCCAAGTTCTACTAGTCTTTTAAATAACTGACACCAATCCTCCTAATTATTCTCCCATGAAATAGAAAGGGAGTGAAGGTGGGCAAACTCATTCTAAGAATTCAGAATACCAAAACCAGACAGACACATCAGAAAGCTTCAGACCAATATCCCTGATGAACTCAGATGCAAAAATCTTTAATGAGATACTGGCAAACACATTCAAAAGCACATTAAGGCTGGGCACAGTGGCACACACCTGTAATCCTAGGGGCTCGGGAGGCTGAGTCAGGAGGATGGCAAGTTCGCAATTCGGTGAGACCCTATCTCTAAATAAAATACAAAATAGGGCTGGAGATGTGTCTCAGTGGTCAACTGTCCCTGAGTTCAATCCCTGGTACCCAAATACACACACACACACACAAAGATGATAATACGCCCTGATCAAGTGGGTTTCTTCCCAGGGATACAAAATTGGTTTACATCATGCAAATCAACAAATACAATTCACCACATAAAGAGTTAATACAAGAATCACATGATTGTGTCAACAGATGCAGAAAAAGATTTGACAAAATCTAGCATCCACTCAAGTTTAAAACGCTAGAGAGACTAACTAGGGCTAAAAGGAACTTACCCCAACATTGTGAAAGCTATATATGACAAACCCAAGGACCACATCATATTGAACCAAGAAAACTGAAAGCATTTACTCTAAAAACAGGAGCAAGACAAGGTGTATCCTCCTATCACTTTTATTCAATATAGTTCTTGAAACTCTAGCTAGAGCAACCAAGGAAGAGAAAAAAATTAAATGGATATAAATAGGAAAGGAAACATCAATAATCTGTTTGTTGATGATATGATTCTTTTATTAAAAGACCAAAAAAACTACACCAGAAGACTTCTAGACCTGATAATTCAGTGAAGCATCAGGATGCAAGATCAATATAAAAAAAACATAGCCTTCCTATAGTTCAACAATAGCCTTCCTATATTTCAATATGAACCTACTGAAATTGAAATCAGGAAAACTATCCAGTTCACAATGAACACACACACACAAATAAATACCCAAACCTAGGAATAAACCTAACCAAGGAAATTAAAAACCTTGACAATGAAAACTATAGACCACTAAAGAAAGAAACTGAAGATTTTAGAAGATGGAAAGACTTCCTGCGTTCTTGCATAGGCAGAATTAATATTGTCAAAATGGCCATACTACATGACATTATACAGATTCAATGCATTTCCCATGAAAATACCAATGACATTCTTCACAGAAGGGTGGTGGGGGCGGTGGGGCTGGATCCTAAAATTCATTTGAAAGCATAAAAGACCCAAAAAAGTGATGCTGGAAGCATCAAATTATACTACATAACTAGTAACAAAAACAACATGGTACTGCCATCAAAACAGACACAAAGACCAGATAAACAGAACAGAACACAAAGAGAGAAAAACACATAGATACTGTCATCTGACAGTCAACAAATGTGCCAAAAACATACACTGCGATAAACAGCCTTTTTAGCAATGTACTGGGAAAACTGATATCCATATGTAAAAGAATGAAAGTAGATTCCTATCTCTCTCCTCACACAAAAGTCAACTCAAAGTGGATCAAAGACCTAGGAATTAAACCAGAAACAACAACTGCTAGAAGAAAACATAAGCTCAACACTCCAACATACTGAAACAGACACTGACTTCCTTAACAAGATCCCTAAAGTGCAAGAAATAAAACCAAGAATCAGTAAGTAGGAAGACATCAAATTATAAAGCTTCTGCACAGAAAAAGAAACAAGAGTATGAAGAGAGAGCCTATACAGTGGGAAAAAAAATCTTTGCCAATTACTCCTCTGATAGGAAGAGTAATATCCAGAATATACGAAGAACTCAAAAAACATTAAAAACAAACAAAATAAATAACTCAATAAATGGGCAAAAGATCTAAATGGACATTTCTTAAAAGAAGAAATACAAATGGCCAACAAATATATGAAAAAGTTTTCAACATCCCTAGCAATCAGGACAATACAAATCAAAACCACATTGAGATTTTATCCCACTCCAGCTAGAATGGCAATCATCAAGAATAGAAATAATACATGTAGAAAATGATAAGAGGGAAAAGGTACACTCACACTGTTGGTAGACTACAAGTTAGTACAACCACTTTGGAAAGCAGTAGAGCTTCTTCAAAAGACTAGTTATGGAACTACCATATGACCCAAGTATTCCACTCCTTAATATTTATCCAAAGTAACTAAAATTAGCATACCATAGTAATACAGGCATATAACAAGATAGCCATATAAGTCACAATAGTCAAGTTATATAATCAGCTAAGGTGCCTGTCAACAGACACATGGCTTAAGAAGTTTTACCATAAATAGAGAATATCATGCTGTGAAATAAGCCAGACTCAGAAAAAAATCAAGACTCAAATGTTTTCTCCTATGCAGAAATGAGAGTGAAATAAAGGAGAAAAGGGGGAGCATCCAAGAAAATAGAAGGGAGATCAGTAGAGTAGAGAAAGGGAATAATTGAGAAGGGAGGTAAAGGAGAGGAATTACAGAATGCTATGAGCATATATGAATATGCCATGGTGAATTCCACCTTTATGCGTGCGTGTGTGTGTGTGTGTGTGTGTGTGTGTGTGTATCAAGTATCAATTTAAAAAACAAAAAAATAAACAGAAGGAAGACCAGTAGAGTATAGAAAAAGAATAGAAGTAGAAGAAGGGGAGGGAAAGAGGATGTATTGGGGGCTGATATAGAGCATATTATATTTTATGCATGTATGATTATGTCAAAATGAACTTTATTATGTACAACTATAATGCACTAATAAAATTTAAAAAAAATAAATAAAAACAAGAAAAAAAGAAAGAAAGAAAGCGAGCAGAAAGATCTCACATAAACAACATATTGTTGCACCTTGAGGAATGACAATAAGAACTAAATCCAAAATTTGAAATAAAGGAAACAAAGAATAGAAATAAAGGAATTCAGACTAAAAACACTATAAAATGTCAGTATATTGAAAATCGGTTTTTAAAAAAACGCATACATATATATATAATTGATAAACCTTTAGTTACACTAAGAAAAAAAGAGAAATCTAAATAAAATCAGTCAGAAAAATGAGACTTTACCATCAAAACCACAGAAATACAAAGGCTCATTCACTAGATTATTATGAGCTACACATCAACAATTTAATAATGTAGAATAAATAGACAAGTATTTGGATACATTGTTTTACAAAGATTGAATCATGAGGAAACAGAATGCGTAAATAGATGAACAATGAGACTTAATCAGTAGTTTAAAAAAGCCTCCTACTAAATAAAAGCCAAGGACCAGATGGATAATATTCATGGCTGAATATTATCATTCATTTTTAAAAGAATTAGTACCAATGCTGAAATTATTCAGAAAAATGGAAGAGGCAGAAAATCACCCAAGCTCAAGGCCAGAATCACCTTGATACCAAAACCAAACAAGGACACAAGAAAAAAGAGGCTACAGGCCAATACCTTTCACATACAACTTCTGAATTAAAAGAAAAAGTAGCAAACCAAATCCAACAACACATTAAAACGATTATTCAATATAACTGAGGTTCACCCTAGGATCAAGAATGATCCAATATGTGCACATAAATAAATGTGATACACATCATCAACAGAATAAAGGAAAAAAACCATTCCATCATGTCAACAGATACAGAAAAAATTTATTAAAAAAAAAATCGACATCCTTTTATGATATAAATTCTCAACCAATTCATTATCCAAGGAATGTACTTCAACACAATAAAGAACATATATGAAAAACCCACTGTTTATCTTCATACTTTACAGTGAAAAGTTCAAAGCTTTTCTTTTACAACCAAGAAAACAAGAATGCCTTCTCACTACTTGTGGTCAACATTGTACTGAAAATCCTTACCAAAGACTTGAAGCTATAGAAATCAAAACAGCATGGTACAGGCCTAAAAACAAATACATAAAACAACAGAACTGAAAAAGAAGTCTAGAAGTAAACCCACGCATCTACAGCCAATAAACTTCAACAAAGGTGCTAAGAACATGTATTTGAGAGAGGACACTGTTTATAATAAATGGTATTAAGAAATCAGGATATTCACATAAAGAAGAATGAAACTAGACCTCTATTTTATTATTGTATATAAAATCAACTCAATTAATTAAAGACAACCACAAACCATAAAACTATAAAACTACTCAAGGAAAAACAGGTAAAAAGCTTCAAACTGTGGAATGGGGGAGATTTTGGGGGTAAGAACTCAAAAGCACAGAAAACAAAAGCAAACACAGACAGACAGGATTACATTAAACTAAATATCTTTTGCATAACAAAGAAAACAACAGCAAAGTGAACAAATGATCTGCATAATGGGGGGAAATATCTGTTGTCAGTATCTGTGAAGGGACTAATATTCAGACATTATAAGGAATTCAAATGAATAAAACAACACCCCAAATATCTTTTTAATGGTCAACAGACCAAAATAGACACCAATAATAGACAAGATAGTCAATGCATTTTTTAAAATGCTCAATATCACTAATAATCAGGAAATACAAATCAAAACCACAATGAAATATCACCTCACTACAGTTAGAACCATGACTAACAAAAAGTAAAAAGATGACAAATGCTAGAAAGGATGTGGAAGAAAGGGATCCTTTACATACTGGTGGTGGAAATTAGTACAGGAATTATGGAAAGTATTAAGGAGCTTCCCAAAAATATGAAATAGAACTGCCATATAATCCATTAATCTCATTCCCAGATATATATGCAAAAGAATTAAGATCAGAATGTTGAAGAAACATCCCATGTTTATTCCAGGGCTATTCAGAAGAGCTAAGAATATGGAGTTAAACTAAGTTTTCATCTATGAATGAACTGATAAAAAAAATGTGGTAAATATACAAAACAGTATTATTCAGCTACAGAAAGAATGAAATCCTGTCATTTCCAACAACATATATGGAATCATTATGTGAAGTGAAATAAGCCAGACAAAAAAAAATATCACATGACCTCACTCATATATGAAATATAAAGCTGATCTAGAAACTGAGAATAGAATAGTAGTTCTCAGAGTCTGGTGAGAGTAGAGAGGGAGGAATGGAGGAAGGCTGATCAAAAGGTTAGATAAAATAAATATATTTCAGTGGGGTACTACATTCTAGGGGAACAGTAGATAATGATAAAACAGGGTATACTTTTGAAAGAATTTTGAAAGTTTTCACCACATACAAATAATAAATGTTTGAGGAGATATATATATTTACCTTGATTTGAACATTACACAATGTATACATGTACTGAAAAATCACATGGTACCCCATAACTATGTATAATTTTTACATGTTGATTAAAACTTTTAGAAAGATAAAGGTCATTACATAATTATATAAGGCTATCAGATAAATTCATCAAGATAAAATACAATTATAAACATTTATGTAGCAATTATCAGAACATTCATATATAAAGCAAATATTCCATCTAAAGGGGAGGACAGACCATACTACCATAATGGTTAGGGACGTCCACATGACACTTTCATCCACATACAGATCATGTGCACATAAAATCAACAGGGAAACATCAGACTTACATTATCCTAAAAAAGATAATTTACAGAACATATGATACAACAGCTGCAGAATAAGCATTCTTCTCATCAGTATAAAACATATACTAAGTCTATACATTAGGTCACAAAACAAATCTCAACAGATGAAAAAAAAAAATCAATTACAGGACATATTTCCTTGGCCACACTGAAATAAAACCAGATATCAATGACAATAACTGTGGAAATGGTAAAAATACATGTAAATTAAACAACATACTGCAGAATGACCAATGGGTCAATGAAGAAATTAAAAGGGAAAATAAAAAGAACTCTTAAATAAAAATGAAAACACAACATACCCAAATCTATGGAATACAGCAAAATCAGTTCTAAGAGGGGAATTTCTAGTAATAAGGGCCTACATCAAAATAAAAGATTTCAAACCTAATGACAATCGATTAAAGGAGAACAAATTAAGGAAAGCAAAAATAAATGAAGTCAAATCAGTGAAATGAAGAAATAAGGATCAGAGCAGAAATAATAAATGAAGGCAGACAACACAATAAAAATTAAGGAAACCACAAGTAGGTTTTCAAATGACAAAATAAAATCAAGAAATTTTTCAGCTAGTTTGAGGGAAAAAAAGAAAGGAACCAAATAAATCAGGAGGAAAAAAAAAGATGCAACTGAACACATGTTGGTTGAGTGCCTGTCTAGTGTCAGACACTGTGCTAGGCCCTGAGCAGAGAGGAGAATCAGATGTGAACTCTCTATTCTAGATGTTTACTGTCTAATCAGAGAAGATGAGACACAGACCTTAGCAATTATAATTCAAGGTAAAAAATAATAAATGCCAGTCTATCATCAGCCATTTGCCTGACTCTTGCCTGTCCATCGCCTGCCTTACACCTATCCATCACCCAACGCACGAGGTTCACCTCCCGATCATCGGACAACAGTCAGCAAACTGATTGCCGACCGCCAATGGAGCACTAGCTGCCTGCTATTGCCTGGAAGTTCACTGTTACAGTACCTGCAGGTTTGATTACATGTGGCTGCCACCATTTTGGGACAACAGCCAGGCCCCGAAGGACCCTGGCCCAACTGACTGAGCCCTATATCTCCAGGATCCCTCATACCGACTGATCAATCCCTGCCTCTGGGGCCCTCCCATCGACTGACTGCTCCCTGCCGTCACGACCCCCAGACCAACTGACTGCGCCCTATCACTAGGACCCCAAACTGACTGATTGCAACCGTCCTCCAGGATCCCACAACCACACCAAACACACCCGACCTCCAGGACCCCTGCCTGACCAACCTCATCCCGCCTCCAGGACCTCCTGCTGATCACAGCCACACCCTGAGCTGCAGCTCCCCATTTGCCAACACATTTCGAAGCCAGAGCGGCCATCTTGGATAATCCTGGAAGCCCTAGCTCAGATCTTTAGGTGGGGCAAAACCCATCCTCAGATGCCTGCTGGACGCTTGAAGCTCATTGTCAGGTACCTCTCATGCATCAGGCTACTGAAGATGGGGAGTTTTCATTATTATATGACTGTTATACTATAGATTTTCTTTTTTCTCCTTATTGAAAAAAATTAAGTTTTTATTTCTTTACTTTTCTTGTTCTCTTTTCCTTTTGTTTACCTGTTCCCTCAGAGTCTGTTTCTCCCTTTTTCCATGCTAACATCCAATTTCTTTTGATTACACTCTCACCCTTTCTATTATCTAGAACTTCTGTATATTCTTTTCTTATCCCATTAACAGCCACATTCTACATCCCTCTGCATCCTCTTTGTCCTCCATTTGAAACAGCAGACCTTATTGCAATCTGTTTGTTTTACCTGAAGATAATATTGAACTCATTCTGTTTATTATGACAATTTTGTTATTGTCCTCATAGGGGCTATGTGGTCTAGGATTGCATAGTGTCTGAATTGGGTACTGCTAATATTGATCTCCCCTTAAAGAAAAGGTTTTGGAAACCTATAGGGCCACTATAAGCCTATACGGGGGAAATCTGCAATACCCCAGATCTGTACTGCTAGAGGGGAAGATACATCAACACATGAAAAAACAAGGGAAGAAAAGGATCCAAACAAATCTAGATTCTATATCATAGAATCCAATGACAGTATGTTAGAAGAAATGTCAGAAAAGGACTTCAGATTATACATGATTAAGATGATTCGTGAAGCAAAGGATGAGATAAGACAGCAAATGCAGGCAATGAATGATAATACCAATAAGCTAAAAGAGCACCTGCAGGAAGCAAGAGATCATTTCAACAAAGAGATAGAGATTCTCAAAAAAACAAAAACCAAACTGAAATCCTTGAAATGAAGGAAACAATAAACCAAATAAAAAACTCAATGGAAAGCATCACCAAAAGACTAGACCACTTGGAACACAGAATCTCAGACAATGAAGACAAAATATTTAATCTTGAAAATAAAGTTGTCCAAACAGAGAAGATGGTAAGAAATCATGAATAGAATCTCCAAGAACTATGGGACATCATGAAAAGACCAAATTTAAGAATTATTGGGTTTGAGGAAGGCACAGAGATACAAACCAAAGGAATGAACAACCTATTCAATGAAATCATAGCAGAAAATTTCCCAAACCTGAAGAATGAAATGGAAAATCAATACAAGAGCTTACAGAACACCAAATGCACAAATCACACAGATCCACACTAAGGCACATTATAATGAAAATGCCTAACATTCAAAATAAAGATAGGATTTTGAAGGCCGTGAGAGAAAAGCATCAGATTACATTTAGGGGGAGACCAAAACGGATAGCAGCTGACTTCTCACGCAGACTCTAAAAGCTAGAAGGGCCTGAACAACATATTTCAAGCTCTGAAAGAACATGGTTGCCAACCAAGATCCTATACCCAGCAAAACTAACCTTCAGATTTGAAGATGAAATAAAATCCTTCCATGATAAACAACAGTTAAAAGAATTACAAAAAGAAAGCCTGCGCTACAGAATGTTCTCAACAAAATATTCCATGAGGAGGAAATGAAAAATAACAATGTAGGTCAGCAAAGGGAGGAACTACCTTAGAGAAAACGACTCAAGGAGAAACCAAGCCAACTTAAAACCAAAAATAAGCCAGATGACTGGGAAATACAAATCATATCTCAATAATAACCCCGAACGTTAATGGCCTAAACTCATCAATCAAAAGACAGAGACTGGCAGAATGGATTAAAAAGAAAGACACAACAATATGCTGCCTACAAGAGACTCATCTCATAGAAAAAGACATCCACAGACTAAAGGTGAAAGGATGGGAAAAAACCTACCGCGCACATGGACTCAGTAAAAAAGCGGGGGTTTCAATCCTTATATCAGATAACTGGACGTCAAGCCAAAGTTAGTCAGAAGAGATAAAGAAGGACCTGCTTAAGGGAACCATAAATCAGGAAGACATAACAATGGTAAATATTTTTGCCCCAAACAATGGTGCATCCCTGTATATCAATTTCACATAGACCACAACACAATAATTCTGGGTGATTTAATGCACCGCTTTCACCACTAGATAGATCTTCCAAACAAAAACCAAACAAAGATACCATAGAACTCAATAACACAAACAATAACCTAGACTTAATAGACATATATAGAATATTCCATCCATCAACGAGCACATTCACTTTCTTCTCAGCAGCACACGGAACCTTCTTGAAAATAGACCATGTGTCATGCCACAAAGCAGCCCTTAGGAAATGCAAAAAAATAGAGATACTGCCTTTGTTCTATCAGATCGTAATGAAATGAAATTTAGAAATCAATGACAAAATACAAAGCAGAAATTACTCCAACACCTGGAGACTAAATAATATGCTATTGAATGAAACATGGATAACAGAAAACATCAGGGAGGAGATTAAAAAATTCTTAGAAGTCAATGAGAACGACGATACAACATATCAAAATCTCTGGGACACTATGAAAGGGTACTAAGAGGAAAATTTATTGCATGGAGCGCATTCCAGAAAAGAATAAAAAGTCAACAACTAAATGACCTAACATTACAGCTCAAAGCCCTAGAAAAAGAAGAACAGAATAACAGCAAAAGTAGTACAAGATAGGAAATAATTATATCAGAGCTGAAATCAATGAAATTGAAACAAAAGAAACAATTCAAAAAATTGACAAAACAAAAAGTTGGTTCTTTGAGAAAGTAAACAAATAGACAAACCCTTAGCCACACTAACAAAGAGGAGAGAGAAAACACAAATTACTAAAATTCGTGATGAAAAAGGAAATACCACGACAGACACCACTGAGATACAGAACATAATGAGAATTACTTTGAAAATCTGTATTCCAACAAAATAGAAACTACCAAAGACACTGATAAATTTCTAGAGACATATGCTCCTCCCAAACTGAACCAGGAGAACATACACAATTTAAACAGATCAATATCAAGCAATGAACTAGAAGACGCCATTAAAAATCTGCCATCCAAGAAAAGCCCAAGACCAGACGGATTCTCAGCCGAGTTCTAAAAGACCTTCAAAGAAGAACTCATTCCAATACTTCTCAAAGTATTCCAGGAAATAGAAAAAGAGGGTACCCTACCAAACTCATTCTATGAAGCTAATATCACTCTCATACCCAAACCAGGTAAATACACATCAAGGAAAGAAAATTTTAGACCAAAATCCTTGATGAATATAGATGCAAAGATCCTTATCAAAATATTGGTGAACTGTATTCAAAAACATATTAAGAAAATTGTGCGCCACGATCAAGTGGGGTTTATCCCTGGAATGTAAGGATGGTTTAACATCCGTAAATCAAAAAAGCGTTCGACAAAATACAACATCCCTTCATGCTCAAAACACTAGAAAAAATAGGGATAGTAGGAACATACCTGAACGTTATAAAGGCTTTTTATGTTAAGCCCATGGCCAACATCATTCTTAATGGAGAAAAACTGAAACCATTCCCTTTAAAAAGGGAACAAGACAGGGATGTCCTTTTTCACCACTTCTATTCAACATTGTCCTCGAAACTCTAGTCAGAGCAATTAGGCAGACCAAAGAAATTAAAGGGATACGAATAGGAACAGAGGAACTTAAGCTGTCACTATTTGATGATGACAAGATTCTATATTTAGAGGATCCAAAAACCTCCTCCAGAAAACTTCTAGACCTCATCAATGAATTCAGCAAAATAGCAGGTATAAAATCAATACACATAAATCTAAAGCATTTTTATACGCAAGCTACGAAGCAGTTGAAAGGGAAATGAGGAAAACAACTCCATTTGCAATAGCCCAAAAAAAATAAAATACTTGGGAATCAATCTAACTAAAGAGGTAAAATATCTCTACAGTGAAAACTAAAAACAATTGAAGAAAGAAATTGAGGAGTCCTTAGAAGATGGAAAGATCTCCCATGTTCTTGGATAGGAAGAATTAATATTGTCAAATGGCCATACTAACCAAAAGTGCTATACAGATTCAATGCAATTCCATTAAAATCCCAATGATTTTACAGAAATACCTTGCAGAAACAGAGCAAGCAATCATGAAATTCATCTGGAAGAATAAGAATCCCAGAATAGCTAAGCAATCCTTAGCAGGAAGAATGAAACAGGGGTATCACAATACCAGAACTTCAACTATACTACAAAGCAATAGTAACAAAAACATCATGGTATTGGCACCAAAACAGACAGGTAGATCAATGGTACAGAATAGAGGACACAGATACAAACCCAAATAAATACAATTTTCTCATATTAGACAAAGGGGCCAAAAATAGCAATGGAGAAAAGATAGCCTCTTCAACAAATGGTGCTGGGAAAACTGGAAATCCATATGCAACAGAATGAAACTAACCCCTATCTCTCACCCTGTGCAAAAATCAACTCACAATGAATCAAGGACCTTGGAATCAGACCAGAGACCCTGCATCTTATAGAAGAAAAAGTAGGTTCAAATCTTCAACATGTTGGTTTAGGATCAGACTTCCTTAACAGGACTCCCATAGCACAAGAAATAAAGCAAGAATCAATAACTGGGATAGATTCAAACTAAAAAGCTTTCTCTCAGCAAAGGAAACTATCAGCAATGCGAAGAGAGAGCCTACAGAGTGGGAGAATATGTTTGCTACTCATACTTCAGATAGTGCACTAATTTCCAGAATATATAAAGAACCCAAAAAACTCTACACCAAGAATACAAATAACCCAATCAACAAATGGCTAAGGAAATGAACAGACACTTCACAGAAGAAGATCTACAAGCAATCACAAACATATGAAAAAATGTTCACCATCTTTAGTAATAAGAGAAATGCAAATCAAAACTACACTAAGATTCCATCTCACCCCAACTGGCGATTATCAAGAATACAAGCAACAATACGTGTTGGGGAGGATGTGGGGAAAAAGGTACACTCCTACATTGCTGGTGGGGTTGCAAATTAGTGCAACCACTCTGGAAAGCAGTGTGGAGATTCCTTAGAAAACTTGGAATGGACCCACCACTTGACCCAGTTATCCCACTCCTTGGCCTATACCCAAAGGACTTACAATCAGCATACTACAGATATGCAGCCACATCAACGTTCATAGCTGCTCAATTCACAAAAGCCAGACTGTGTAACCAACCTAGATGTCCTTCAATTGATGAATGGATAAAGAAACTGTGGTATATATATACAATGGAATATTACTCAGCTATAAAGAATAATAAAATTATGGCATTTGCAGGCAAATGGATGAAATTGGAGAATATCATGCTAAGTGAGATAAGCCAACCTCAAAATCCAAGACAAATGATCTCACTGATAAGCGGATGATGACACATAATGGGGGTGGGAGGGGGGCAAGAATGGAGAAGGAGGGACTGTACAGAGGGAAAAGAGGGGAGGGAAGGGTGGGGGGGGGAGGAAAAAATAACAGAATGAATCAAACCTCATTACCCTATGTGAATGTATGATTACGCAAATGGTAGGCTGTTACTCCATGTACAAACAGAAACAACATGTATCCCATTTGTTTGCAATAAAAATAAATTTTAAAAAAAAGATGTAACTAATTTCACAGAAAGATTATTATGGCTTATTATTAATTAATATAAACCACCAATTGGAACAACAAGAAGAAATGGATAAATTTCTAGAGATATACAACCTATGAAATCTGCACTACAAAGAAAAAGAATACTCAAACAACAATAACAAACAAAGGACTAACTCAGAAATAAGTGTTGACCAGGAACTGGGCTCAGTGGTAGAGCACTTGCCTAGCATGTGTGAGGCACTGGGGTTTGATTCTCAGCACTGCACATAAATAAATGAATAAAATAAAGGTCCATCAACAACTAAAAATATATAAGAAAATCAAGTTTTTAAAAAGGTTGACCAAAAAACAAAACCCATGACTAAATTGCTTTATTGCTAAATATTTCTAAAAATTAATACCTATCAAACTATTTCAAAAACTTACAGGTAGAGAAATCTTCCAAATTCCTTCTACAACTAATTATTACCCTAATAACAAAACCAGACAAGAACAATTAAAAAATAAAATCACAGGCCAATATCTCTGATAGTGGAATCCAAGCACATTAAAAAGGTCACACACCATGATAAATGAGATTTAAACCAGAGATGCAAGGAAAGCTCACATATGCAAATCAGCAAATGTGACACAACATATCTGCAGAATGAAGGACAAAAAACCATCTCAATACATGAAGAAAAAGCTTCATTAAAATTCAATACCCAAGTCTGGTGCAATTGACACATGCCTGTAATCCCAGTCATTTGGAAGCTGAGGCAGGAGGTCCAGGAGTTCAAGGACAGACTGGGAAAAAACTGGCAATACACTGTCTCAAAATAAATTTAAAAGGACTGGGGATGTACTTCAGCAGTAGACTGCTTGCTCACCATGTGTGAGGTCCTGGGTTATATATTCCAGTACTTGGTGGGGGTGGGGGGAAAATCAATATACATTCATGATTAGAAACTCTTAACAACCAGAATAGAAGGAAAAATAAGTCTTCCAATATAAGCATAACTAAAGAATTTATCACTATTTAAGTCAGCACTACAGAAAATACCAAAAGGAGCACTACATGCAGAAGAAATTAAAAACACACTTCAGAGCTTGTCTACAAATGGATCAATTTCACAAGAAGGGTAGCTACCCAATGAGAATTAAGAACAAATTTAACTTCAGAAATAAATCAAAATGGCTATAATAACAAATACCTCTCTATTATAAACTGAATGTAAACTGTCTCAAATGTAATTAAGAGACTATCAGAATGGATTAAAAAAACAAGACACAACTATATGTTGCTTCCTCTCTTACCAAGATAGGTCATATAGACCAAAAAAAATCAGAATGACTCTCAGACCTAAAAAATATTATAAATCGAATGGACCTAAATAAATACTCCAAAGAATAGAATACTCCAAAATTCCTTTCTTCTCAACTGCACATGGAATCATGCTCCAAAACACATCATTTTTAGGACACAAAGCAATCATAGTAAATACAAAAATCAAAAGAAAACAATAAAAATCCTGATAGCATTTCAGCCATCTTATCAAATCATACTAGAATGAAAATGGAAATCAAAAGCAAGAAAAAACGAAATTACATAGAAAATAAATGAGATCAAACAAAACACTTGAACAATGATGGATAATATATAGGAAATAAAGGGAAAAAATTTAAAAATTTTTAGACTCAAGGATAATGGAGATAGAACATATTAGAATCTCTGGAAACACAATGAAGTAGTTTTAAGAGGTAAACTTACAGCTATGAGTGTACACATTAAAATATGATAAATAAATCCCAAATAACACAATTATACATTTCAAAGATTTTGAAAAAAATAATAAAGCATTTCCAAACCAGTAGAATAAAGGAAATAATTAAGATCAGAGCCAAAATGAGATAGAAAATTATATCATACAACAGATTAATGAAATGATTCTTTCAAAAGACTGATAAACCTTCAGGCAAATCTCTAAAACAAACAGTAGACCCAAATAAATGCAAAGGAGAATCAGAAATGCAAAGGAGATATTACCATAAACACTTTGAATTCCAGAGGATCATAGGACTACTTTGAAAGCTAGAAAATCTAGGAGTGGACTGATTCCTATATACATATGACCTAGCAAAATTGAACCAAAAAGATAACAATACCTGGACATGACACTAAAAAACAATGAGATTAAAGCAGCATAGAAAGTCGTCAAACAAAGAAAACCCAGTTGAATTCTACCAATCCTTTAAAGAAAAACAATGTCAGTGATCCTCAAATTAGAGGACACGGAAAGGGGTAAACACTTTTAAATCATTAATGAAGATAGTATCAACCTTCTACCAAAACCAGAAAAAGACACATCAGGAAGAGAACTACAGAACAATATCCCTGATGAACACAGATGCAGAAGTCCACAATAAAATAGTAGTAATTCTTCTTCAAAAACGTGTTAAGAAGCTTATACTTCATGATCAAGTTAGTTCATTCCAGGGACATAAGGATGGGTCAGCAAAGGCAAAGCAATAAACATACTTCATCACATAAATGGAAGGAAGGACAAAATTCATATGAAAAATCACCTAACTAGACACAGTTTTTCTAGGTTTTTTTTTTTTTTTTTTTTTTTTTTTTTTTAGTTTTTCACCTAATTAGTATAGAAAAAGCCTTTAACAAAAGTCAGCACCAATTCATGTTAGAAGCACTGAGAAATTAAGGACAGAAGAAACTTAACATTATGAAGGTCATAAATGACAAACCCAAGTCAGCATATTAAATGGGGGAAAACTGAAAGCATTTCCTCTAAATCAGGACAAGGAGGTCTTGAAATCTTAGCCACAGCAATTACACAAGAAAGAAATATAAGGGATATAATAGGGAAGAAAGAATTCAAATTATCACTGTTTACAGATATGATCCTATACCTGAAGATTTCTAAGTTTTGAAAATGATACAGCAAAGCAGTAGGATATAAAATCATCATGCAAAAATGAACACCTTTTATATACAGCAATAATGAATCTGCTGAAAAAAATCTGAGAAAACTACTTTCACAGCAGCTTCAATAAATTAACGCATGAATGTGTGTGCATATATATATATATATATATATATATATATAATAATCTTACCAAAAAGGTGATAGACCTCTACAATAAAAATTAGAGAATACTGAAGAAAGAACAGGACACTATAAGATGGAAGTATCTCACATATTCCTGGATAGAGAGTCTTAATATTGTCAAAATGGCCATATCACCAAAGATAATACACAGACTCATGCAGTCCCACCAAAACACCAATAACATTCTTAACAGAAGGAAAAAAAAGTACTAAAATTCATATGAAAGACCAGAATAGCCAAAACAATTTTGAGCAGTAAGCATACAGAGGCATCACAATTCCTATCCTCAAATTACACTGCAGAGCTATAGTAACAAAACACTGTGTGGTACTAACATAAACACACATGTTGATCAATGTCACAGACTAGAAGATACAGACACAAACCCAGATACAGTCAGCTGATCCTTAACAAAGGTACCAGAACACTTCGGTGGACATAACATCATGAAGCCTTAAACACATGGTGCTGGAAAAATTGGATATCCATATACAGAATGAAATCAGGAGCTTTATTTTAATTGCCAAAACTTGCAAACAGTAAGATGTCCTTCAGTAAGTGAATGTCTGAACTGTAATACAACCAAAAAATAGAATATTATTTAGTACTAAAAAGTCATTGAAGAGCCCTAGAAGAAACTTAAACGAGTGAAAGCAAAGAAAGAAAACTGAAAGGGCTACATAATTTATGATTCCAGGTATGTAACATTCTGGAAAAGATAAAAACTAAGGAGACAGGGGGAAAAAAAAATCAGTGGCTACCAGGAGTTTGTGAAGAGGGATTCATAAACTAAACACAGTATTTTTATGGCAATAAATACACTATGTATAATACTATGATGATGGGTACATGCCATTCCACTTTGTGCTAACCCACAGAATGCACATCAAGAACAAATCCTAATGTAAACTACAGACTTTGGGTGAATACTAAGTCAATTTAAGTTCATCCATTTTAACACTCTGGTGGAGAACTGGATATGGGAAAGTCTATGCAGGAATAGTGGACAGTGGATATATAGAAATTTTGCTGTGAACCTAAAACCACTGTTGGAAAAAAAAAAAAGTCTTAAAAAGAAACAGAATTACTGTATGATCCATAATCCTACATCTGATTTATATACATACATATATATACATATATACATATTATATATATGAATTTGAAATAGGATCCCGGAAAGATAGCTATACACTCATATTTATTGTAGCATTATTTATAATAGCTAAGTGGAATATCTTATCAATAAATGACTGGATAAAGAAATGTAGAATACACACACAGTGCAATTTTATTCAGTTTTTTAAAAAGGAAATTCTGTAATATGCTATAACTTGAATGAGGTTTGAGGACATTATGCTATGCCATACACACTAGTCACAAGATGACAAAATACTCCATGAAGTATCTCAAACAAATTATATATAGAAAGTAGAATGACATTTGCCAACAGATTAGGGGGAGAGGGAAAAGGAAGTACTTATTCAATGGATATAGTTTCAGTTGCTTTACAAGATGGAAAAGTTCTAGAGATCATTAAGATGCCTACAGAGAGGTATGATGATATAAAGAGGCAATTCAGTAGAGATGAATTCAAAAGATGACTGGGAGGTCAGATACAAAAGGTGAGAAGAATAGAGAAAAATGTGTTAAGAAGGAACTAAAAAAAAAAAAATGGTATTACAGGACAAACCTAGAGAGTTTGAGGGAAACCTCATATTCATGATACAAAATTCTAATTTTACCCAACATCAGAGTAAATTTCAAGACATTCCCCCATAAAAATGCATGTTTCATATTGCCAGAAATTCCCAGGATTCGTAAATCACTAGATAGAACCAATAGTTAATCATTAAAAGATTTTAGAATATAAATGTCTAATCAAATTTGCTTTTACAATAATTCCATAGTCATTAAGATCAAAATGGACAAAACTGACACCAGCAGTCCAGTTAGGCAGTGAATATTAAAGTTGCAGGTCAAGAAGGAAGTACTAGCATAAATGAAGAAGAAGAAAATTACATAAGAAATATTTAAAAGAAAATAGTTTTGTAGGACATACAGGAGCAGGAATCTAAAGATAATGCCCAGTTTCTGGTATGTGCAACAGGGTTCAAAGCTGATATACCAACAAAAAGAACATTCATCAAGATTTATTTACAACCTATGTAGAAGTTATTTTCCCCTGCCTAGAACACTATGATCTTAGTATTCCCATTCAAGCTGGAGGTTTCAGCTTAATCACTTCTAAGATAATTAGGTATTCCTCTTGGATGTTCCCATAGCACCTATACTTACGCTATCACTACGCTGCATTTTTATATCTTGCAACTGCCTATTTATTAAATGGTAAGCACCTCTAAGCCACATACCCAGTAATTTTATTATTGTGTCCTCAGGAAAATTATAGAACCTCACTAAAGATTCTTCAGGTTCTCCTCTGATACTGTTTAGATAGATAACAATATCAACCCTACCTTTTCCAGTTATATGACCTTGAACAGAAAGAGATGTCAGAATACCTCCCAGTTTCTGGGTATATTAAGAAGTAGTAGTATACAAAGAACCTACGAAGTCTCAATCTGTAGAACAAGAGCATGATAACAGAATCAATAGGAGAAAAATCATGATAACAGAAAGAACCACCTATAGGATTAAGAGATTTCTTTTAGTTCAGAAAATATTTTGAGGTATTATTTGGTCTTTAAGTGCTTATATATATGAAGAAACTATATATGTACATGTATATGTATATTGTATTGGAGAAACTAAAAGTGTTCACATTGTCTCCATAGTCAACTGGTAAAAGGTTCAGCTCTCCAATCTAATGAGAAAACGCATAAGTAGCATGGACCACAGTAACTTGCCATATGGCAATGTTCAAGATGTTGGATGGCATTCCCCACATTCAACAGCTATGAAAATATAAGTCAGTTTATTAACATATAAACAAATCTTAAAAAATTCTTCCTACATTTCTGCAAGGAAATTGAAAAGGCAGAAACCTTTGACATAAATTTAGTACCTTCATTCTTTCATATAATAAATATTATGTACCTATTTATTGTCTAAATTGTCTTCCATTCTAGTGGTAAAGAAAAAGACAAAAAAAAAAAAAAAAAAACATGAAAGTTGTCAGATGACCTTAAGTTGTGTGAAGAAAAATAGAGAAAAGTAAGAGGACTACAGAAGCCACAACATGACCATTCTTGATGAAGATGGTCAGGGATGGCCCCTATGATATAGTGTCACTGAACAGAGACCTCTGGAACAAGTAAAGAAGGAAACCATATGAATATCACAGAGAAGGGTCATAGAAAATAGGAACAACTCTTGAGACAAAGATGTGTGGGCCAAGAGCATAAAGCCAGTGTAGCGACAGATGAAAAACAGAAGTACAGAGATCACAGAAGTAAAAAGGAGTCAATAACAGGACTACATAGATTTCTAGGTATGACTTTGAGAGGTCAGAAGAGTCTGAAGGTTTTCGAGCATATATAACATGGTTTAACCCATTTTGTCCCATTATTCCAGATGTGTAAAACCTATAAAAACTTCAATTAAGCAATATACACACCATTGTATTAACTTGAAATAATATTTAAATATTTATTACATTCACAGAAATGAAAACTTGGGGCTTAATGGGTTATGATTTTAAAAAGATCATTATGGGTATTAAGAATACAATGTAAGGGGCAATACTTTTTTTTGCAAAAGATGAAGAGCTCTAATCAGGGTAGAGAGGTACAAAAGATAACAATGGTTTGAAGTACAGATACTGTAAAAGTAGAGCCAAAAAGGATTTGTAAATGGTTTGAGTTATGTGAGACAGAGAGAAATCTAAGGTACTTCAAGGGAGTAGGGATGGGGGGCAGACTGCTACTGATTGAGATGGCATACAACTGAAAGAGAAAGAGATTTGAGAGGATGAAAATTAAGGGCTCTATTAGTAAAAGATTGCTAAACTTGTTTTTTAGTTGTTAACATTAAGAAGTAGTCATCCAACTGTTGGATAAATAAACCTACTGTTCAAGGGTAAGTCAGAGTTGGAGATGGAAATATGCAAGTTGTAAGAGTACAGATAATAAATCTCTTACCTGGAGAGAAAGGATAAAGATGGCCTTAGGACTGGTCTGGGGCATTCCAACATTTAGAGTAAACTGAGGATTTATTAAACATCTTGCTTTAATGGGCCATAAATCACTTGATACATTTACCCTTGCTCCATTTATAGTAATACACCTGAAAATATAGCCTTAATGTTAGAGATGGGGTATAGGGAGTAATTACCAAATATGAGAAATCTGCAGTTACTAAGAAACTGCTTTGAAATCACTAAGAAATTAAGAAGCCTAAAAACATATAAAAAGACTCAACTACAAGGTATTTATAAAAGTTTAAACATAAACTCAGGTAGAATAAACATGATAAAAAGACCTCAGTTATTGGTACTTCTTATTTTAGGTTGAACTACAAAAAATAGTATCCAGCTGTTAAAAAATCTTTGCTATGCTTTTCTGCATCCAAGGAAATACTAAGAATTCCTTAACAGGCATGGTCTTTATGTACACATAAATTACTATTTAAAATGTACTCAAAGTGTTCTCGAAGTGTGTACTTAAAACATAATCAAGTTACACCAAAAGCAAATGTATACCCCAGTACCATAAAAATTTAAAGATCAGCTTTAATATGTGGAATGTTGTCATTTATAAATTATAAATTACCCTCATTAATTCTTAGGTGAAAGCAAGAATCCCTCATTAGTTATTTTGTAAATTAAGACATACAATATCATGGTGGAACAAAACTGGGCCTACTCACCTTACTAAAGAGCTGCCTGGTTATGGTTTTTACAGGTATAGGAACTTGAGAAATGGTGGCAGATGTGAAGCTTAGAGTTATTTTATCATGGTACTTATGGCTAGGTCTTAGCTCTGCTGAGACATCATGGTAAGTCTAATTTGCTGTTAGCTCCACTTAAACATGGTCAAGTTAAAAAGCATGAGAGTTTACTTAACACAATCTGGACTTAATACCAGAGATTATTCAGAAACTTGTAACAAACATCTTATCATGGCCTCGCAATGTCATCATCTTTGCCAAGTTTCATCTATATTCTCCATTGTTTAATCTTGATTCATTCTCCTAACATTCCACCAAAATCCACTAGATCCAAATTCCACTAGAAACCCACTTATACTCTGTCCTTCATCTTCAAAGCTTTATGTAATGGCTCTTCAACCTAATAAATTTCACTAAAGCCTGGCTCCCTCCCAAAGGCACTTATCCTGCAACACTTTATATGAGATTGAAAATACTCCTAAAACCCCTAAAGTCCACCATATTCTTCTAATAGTCTTGTTTTTAAAAAAAAAAAAAAAAAAAAAAAATGCCCCCAAAGAAAACAAAAAACTTCTAACTTGAAACTAACATAATCTACCTGAATCCTTTATGACTTTCATCTCTATACTGTTATTATACAACAGACTAAAGGCTCTATTTGACGTACACTAAATCATTAGCAAAGTGATTTCAATGTCAAGGTCTGTGTCTGTTCTATTCCAATACTATTGGTCCTCAAAGTATTTGCCTTAAGTTGAAACACCTTTCTTTACCTCCATTTTATTCCAGACATGTCAAACACCCAACCTCTGATCATTATCATTTATCCTCATTTGCACTCATACATAATGATTTTTTTTGACATAAAGACAACAGACATTTTTAAAATTTTGTATTCATTTATTTTGCTGACAAATGAGAATTGGATATATTTATCACATACACAACATGTTTGAAATCTGAATACATGGTAGAATGGCTAGAAGCAGCTAATTAACATATGCAATACCTCACATACATAGAATTTTAGTGGTAAGAACACTCAAAATTTATTTTCTGATCAATTTCCAAGAAGGCAATACCTGTTAGTAAGTTGAACTAATATCAATAATTGCATCCTTTAACATCTATGCAGCCCTTGGTAACAACCATTCTACTCCCTACTTCTATAAGATAAAGTTTTTTACTTTTCCCACAAAACTGACATCATACAATATTGTCTTTCTGTGCCTGGCTTATTTCTTAAATAATGACTCGAGTTCCATCCATATTGTTCCCCTATTCCCCCAAAACTGGATTTCATCCTTAGTATGGCTGAACAGTAGTCCATTTTGCATATACCACATTTTAATCTATTCATCCACTGATGGATACTCCATTTAACTCTAAATCTTGGTTACTGTGAATAATACAACGAACATGACAGTACACATATCTCTTTTGACATAGTGATTTCATATCCTTAAACATGTACTCAACAGTGGACTGCTAAATCTTGGCAGTTCCATTTTTGATTTTTTTAATAAGCTGTACTATTTTCCATAATAGCTGTACTAATTTGCATTCCTACTATCTGTATACAGAAGTTCCCTTTTCTCCATGTTCTTTACCAAAAGAAAGGTCTTATTATAATAACCATTCTAATAAGTTGTCATCGTGTAGTATGAATTTGCATTTCCTGGATGATTAATGATTTGAGTACTTTTTCATTTATTAGTGGGGCATTTGCTTGTGTTTGTGTGCACACATGCGTGTCATGCCTATCTGGGACATTTTTTACTCTGACTTCGCCCTTGTTTGTGCAGAGCTTTTTTCAGTTTGGTACATCTCATTTGTCTACTTTTGTTCTTATTGCCTTCTTTTGAATTATTAAAAAAAAAAAAAAAAAAAAAAAAAAAACCCTGCTGCCATCAGTGTTCCCTTGTCTTATAGTACTTTAAAAGTTTCAGCTTGTACACTTATGTTTTTAAACCATTTTGAGTGGAGTTCTGTATTTGGTAAAATTGAAGTTCCAATTTTATTCTTCTGCAAGTGGACATTGTTTTCCCAACACCAACTACTGAACACTCTCATTCCCCTTTGTATACTTTTATCAAATTTGTCAAGATTCAACTGACAATAAGTGTACAGATTTATTTCTAGGCTTTTTATTGTTATATTTGTATATGTGCCTCTTTTATATCCTGATCTTGGTACTATTGGTTTGGTAGTATATCTTCAAGTTAGGTAGTATGATACCTTCAGCTTTGTTATTTTTACTCAGCATTGCTTTGGCTATTCAGTTGCCTTTTGCAGTCCTATATAAACCCAGGATATTTTTTCAATTTCTGTTTAACAAGGACATTGACATTTTCTAGGGATCACACCGAATCTTATGAGTACTTTGAGTTGTACGGACATTTTTAACAATACTGATTCTTCCAATTCATGAATATGGGCTAACTTTCCTCTTATTTGAGTCTTCTTCAAGTTCTTGCATCCATGTTTTCTCGTTTCAGTGTGAACATCTGTCACTTCCTTGGTTAAATTATTTCTAAATACTTTAATTTTTCTATAACTATTTTAAATTATTTCTTTTTCAGCTAGTGTGTTCATAAGGGTATAGAAACAATGCTGATTTCTATACCTTGATTTTGAATCCTACAACTTTACCATATCTGTTTACTAGTTGTAATAATTTTTTGGTGAAATCTTTATAGAGTTTTTATATATAAGATCATGCCATCTGCAAAGTCATTTAAACTTCTTCCTTTCCTATTTGGATACCTTTTATTCATTTCATTTAATTACTCGGACTTGTAGCACAATGCTGTATAGAAATGATGATAGTAGGCACCCTTGCCTGTTCCTTAATCTTAAAAAAAGTTTTCAAGCTTTTCACCATTAGTATGACATTAGCAGTGGGTTTGTCACATAAGGATTTTATTGTATTAAGGTACATTCCTTGTATACCATATTTGTTGAGACTTTTATCATAGAAAGATGTTGAATTTTATTAGATGTTTTGCCTTCACTCTGTTAATGTGATATGTCACATTTATAGATTTAGTTATGTTACACATTTCCTTGCATCCTTAAGATAAATTTGTTATCATGATGAATAGTTCTAATGTGCTATTTGGTTTCAGTTTGCTAGTAATTTCTTCACAATCTTGCATCTACTTCATCAGCGCTATTGGTCTGTAATTTCCTGTTTTAGAGTTCCTATCTAACTTTGTTATCAAATTAATGCTGGCCTCATAATATGAGTTTGGGGATACTCCCTTTCTTCAGTTCTTAAGAAAAGTTAGAGAAAAAACTGATATAACTTCTGTTCAAATGTTCAATAAAGTCAGCAGTGAACCCATCAGGTACTGGCTTTATCTAACAGAGGATTTTACCACTAACTCTTCACTCATTATTGATCTGTTTCAGATTTTCTACTCTTCTTTTTTTTTTTTTTTTTTTAAATCAATAAGCCTTGGTAGACTGTATGTGCGCAAGAATTTATTTTTTCTTCTAGGTTAAAGAAAAAACAAATATATTCTGGGTTAAACAATTTGTTGATGCATAACTGTTCACTGTAGTCTCTGTGATTCTTTCGGTTTACATGGTATCAGTTGTAATGCCTCCTTTCTGTTTCCGATTTCACTGAGCCACCTTATTCATGGACTATATAAATGTTTCTCAATATTTTCAAAAAAACAACTCTTTAGTTTTGTGGATCTTTTGTGTTACTCTGTTTCATGTATTTCTACTCTGATCTTATTCTTCCTTACATCAACTGACTTTGGAGTTATTTTTTCCCAGTTCCTTCAGATGTAAATTAGATCATGTCATTTAAGCTACTTTTAATTTTTAATGCAGGCATTTATTGCTGTAGCATCCCTCTTTTTTTTTTTTAGCTGCATTCCATGAATTAGAATATGTTGTGTTTCCATTTTTGTTTGTCTAACAGTATTTTTAGTTTTAATTTTGTCTTTGGCCCACTTGTTGTTCAGACAGTATGATGTTTAATTCCCATGTATGTGAATTTTCCAAAATTCTTGCTATTACTAGTATCCAATGTCATATGACTGTGACCATAAAAAGATATCCGACACAATTTCTATCAACAAATTTGACCTATCCTGCATTTTTACAAAGGTATTCTACCACTGTTGTACTGTTACATATCTCTTACATCTGTTTGGACTAAAGTGTAATTTAATTCTGATGTTCTGTACGTTGCACAGAGTGGGGTACTGAATTTTCCCAAATATTACTATCACAGTCTATAAGATCTGTTGGGGCTACGAGGATTGTAGCTCAGTGTTAAAATGTGTACTTTGCATATGTGAGGCCCTGGGCTCAATTCCCACCATCAGAGGAGGGAAAAATACTTATCATTTGCTTTATATATTTAGATACTCTGGTGCTGAGTGCAGAAATATTTACAATTATTATATCATCCTGATGAATTGGTCACTTTACCATAGTAACAACGACCTTTTCTTGTTTTCACATCTATTGTTACCGATGTAGGTACAGCTACCCCAGCTCTCTTCTGGCTTCCATTCACATGCAATGTCTGACTCTATTTATTCTTTTAATTTATGTGAAGTGACTCTCCTATAGGCAACAAATAGCTGATTCTTGTTATATTCTCCATCTAGCCACTCTGTGTGTTTTGACTGGTGAAATTTAATTCATTTACATTCAAGGTAATAATTGGCAGGTATGAGCTACTACTACTCCAATTTGTTAATTGTTTCTAGCTGTCCTATAAACCTTTTGTCCCTTTCTTCCTCTTTTATTTTCTTCCTTTTGATTAAATTACTTCTTCTGCTGCTGGGCTTTGGCTCCTTATTCTTCATCTTCAGTGTAACTACCATAAGTTTTTGCTTTTATGCTTACCATGAGGCTTACGTAATACGTTATATTTACAACAGGCTATTTTAAACAAATGTGATTGTATTTTTTTTTTAAAATCACTTTTTCTCTACCATCCCCCACATTTTACATTTTTTATGTCACAATTCATACTAATAGTTCAACAAAGTACTGTACAATTTTTAACAGTTTTGTTTTCATACTAAAAGTGATTTATTAGAAGTAGACTGTGTTTTCATGTTACTATTCAGTATGTTTTTCTTTCAACTTTAAGAATTTTCTGGAATATTTCTCATAAGACAGGTCTGGTGGTAATAAATTCCCTTCATTTTTGCTTTTCTGGTAGAGACTTTTATCCTTCATTTCTGAAGAACAGCTTTACTAGGTGAAGTATTCTTGGCTGGTAGTTGTTTTAATTTGGTTGTTCTGTTTTGTTTCAGCAGGTTAAATGCACTATCCCATGCTCTCCCGGCCTATACGGTTTCTGCTCAGAGGTCTGCTCCTAGCCTTACTAGAACTCCCTCAGTTGTGAAATATTCTTTTCTCTTCCTGATTTCTGTATCCTCTTTGGCTTTAATTATTCATTCTAAGTTTGTTTATAATACGCCTTAATATTTGTAATGTTGTCTGGGACTGAATCTTATTGGAGAGTTTCCCTTGCAAGCTTTCTTCATTCCTTTCCAATCATTTTCCTTTTAAATCTTCCAACTGTATATTTTCAAATATTTTGTCCTCATACTCAAATTCTTTCTTCTGCTCGGTCAATTCTGCTGCTGATGCTCTTGTATTCATTTTCATTTCATTCACTGCATTTTTCAGCTAAATAATGTGTTTTTAAGAAAATGTTTTCAATCTGTTGAATTTCTTATTATGGTTATGGTTTTCCTGATTTCACTAAATTACTTTTCTGTATTTTATTTTAATTCACTAAGTTTCCTTGAAACAATTACTTTGATTCTGTCAGGCAGTTCATAAATCTCTATTTCTTTAGGACTTATTATCAATGCATTAGTTTTTTTTTTTAATTTTCATTTTTACAGACTGCATTTTAAATCATTGTACACAAATGGGGTACAACTTTTCATTTCTATGGTTGTGGATGATGTAAATTCACACCATTCATGTAATCACACATGTACATAGGGTAATAATGTCTGTCTCACCAACATCTTTCATATCCCTGCCCCTCCAACCCCTACATAATCTAAAAAGTTCCTCCATTCTTCAACTGGTCTTAATTCACAGTGGCCATGTGTTGATGTCTGCATATCTGAAGAACGAGGGACTTATTCCAGTCTTTCCAGACTGGTTTTGTCTAAAATGTCCTTGGCAAGCCTGCCTATCCACAGGTTGAGCACACCATTTGGTGCAGTCCATGGGAGAACTTGTAGCTAGAGCCATGAGCAGAGGGTGGGGTTGCTAAGTCAGCAATTTTGTAGGACTGGAGCCTATACCTGCAAGGCTGATTCTATGAAGCCTGGATCCACTGTGACAGACCTACTGATGGGGTCCAAAAAACTGAATCTAGACCCTGTATCCACAGGGGCTAACCTGATGCTGAGGTAGGCCTGGAATCTGACTGCAAAAAGCCAGATAAGGGCTAGGATAGGCCTGGCATCTGCATCCACTGGATAAGCCTGAAGTCTGAGCTCACAGGGGTCAGTCTAGAGCCTGGGTCTACAGGGAAGAGCCTTACTTAGTATGTGGATACAAAGTCCACTAGAGTGAGTCTATGCTCTGGATCCACTGGAGCATGGGGTCACAGGGAACAATCTAAAGTTTGGGGTTTGACTGGTTCTGAGGTATGTATGCAGCCAGGGTACAGAGGAGCCAGCTTGGAGGCCAAGTATGTGAGTGCTGGCCTGAAAGAGAGGTACACAGGAGGTAGAGTTGGTCCTGAGACTATAGAGGCTGACCTGGTTCCTGATCCACAGGGATGGATCATGGAGCCTGAATTCAAGGGGGATGATTAAGCACTGTAGTCTATTAAAAACAGGAAAACAAGGCCTGAACTCCAGGCCTACTGGAGTGTGGGACCCCAGGGGTCAAGCTGGAGGGTAGGATTTTAGGTGCTGGCTTAGCACTGGGCAAGCCTGGACCTGGGGCTACTGGATGCAGTCTGGCATTGTGGTGCACTTGAAGGCTCAGTGTGTTGGTACCAGCCTACAGACTACAACCAAGGACATAGCTCAGCCTTGGGTTTTATTGGGACAGGCCAGTACTGGGGTCTACAAAGTCCAGTGCATACTTCCTTCTTCCCCCATGGAGATTATCTCTCTCCACACTGTGCTGTCCAGGGTTAAGGAAGACTTGACACAAATAATGTAAAACTGTCTTGCCTACCATCAATGCATTTACTCATTTCTATGCTACACTCAGGGCTATAATCTCTCACCTGGTTTCCTTAGCACTTGTGAAGGCATTTTTGTCCATGGATAGTTGTTCAAACTAATGTTTTTAAAGTACAAAGAGTGCTGCAAAATCCTAACCCACCATCACATCTGGACTTCGGAACACAAGGTTCTCTTAAAAGCCATCATAAATAGCATAGAAATTCAACTATTCCAATGCTAGTATCATGCCACTATTAGTAGTTATATCCCCTCTACTCTGCTAATACTCAACACGAATTCCATGAGTAATCTATCGGAGAAAAGTCTTTTAAGTTCTGAGTGTGACAATGTTTCTAATCTCAAGTCGTTCGATTGATGACTTTCAACAATCTTCAGTTCACTTCTTCACCTATAACCCTCAATAATTTTGTAAATTTTCAGTTCTCAAATTCCCTAACTAACCCTGTGTTAAGTATAATGTTCCACAAAACACTGTTAATAAACAATTCCACATTCAATAGAATGACAAACATCAAAAATTAAATAAAAATAAATGCTAGCGAAGAGGTAGAAAAATTGGAACCTCTATTCACTGTTGGTTGGAATCTAAAATGGTGTGGAAACAGGAAAACAGCATGGCAGTCTCCCAAAAAATTAAAAACAGAATTGCCATATGATTCAGTAGTTCAACTTCTTGGTATATACTGAAAGCAGGGTCTGAAAAAGTATACCTATGCTCACAGCAACAATATTCACTATCACTAAAACAGAAACAATCCAAGTGCCCATTAATGAATAATAATAATAAATGAATAAGCAAATTATGATATATACATACAATGGGATATTATTCAGCCTAAAAAAGGAAATTCTGATATGTGCTATAATATGGATGAACCCTGAGAATATTACACAAAGTGCAATAAAATAATCTCACAAAAGACAACTGTATGATTCTACTTATAAGGAGTACGTAGAGTAGCCAAAAATCACAGATAGAAAGGGAATGGTGGTTGCCAGGGGCAGTAGGAATGGGAAATTACTGTTTAATGGGTACAGGGTTTCATTTTGCAAAGTGAAGAGAATTCTAGTTGTAACTGTCTGACAATGTTAACATTCATAATACCACTGAAACGCACACTTTAAAAAGGTAAAAATGGTAATTTTTAAAAAAATTTTTAGTCGTAGAAGGACACAATAAGTAAATTTTATTTATTTTCATGCAGTGCTGAGAACTGAACCCAGCACCCTCAAACATGCTAGGCAAGCACTTTATCACTGAGCTACACCCCACCCTGCCCTAACATGGTAAATTTTATATTCATTTTATTATAGCTACATGGTTATATAATTTATATACATAGTTAACACAAAACTTACATGGTCACATAAACTTGAGGAACATATTCTATAGTACTTTCTTGGAGAGTCATAGTGTACATTAAATATTTAAAAGAATTTTCTCTATTTTCAGTAAAGAAAACCTTGAGGTATTTTGGTTTTATCTTTTTTTTTTTAAGTTAACAGAAAAGTTACAAGGTCATATAAGTTTGAGAAATACATTTATAGTCCCTTCTTGGAGATTCACAGTATACACAAGCATCTGAAAGGAATTCCTCTATTTTCAGTAAAGAAAACCTTGACTTTTTCAACCTTACCTACATGCGCACTTAAAATCACATTTTCTTTACTTCCTCCTTCAAACTTCTGAATATGGGAGTCTTTCTTTTTTATTCAAAGTCAACTCCCACATGTTTTTCATTTCAACTGTCTTGAAAACCTTGCTTTGATAATTACTACAATGCACTTAAATTGTCTTAAAATTCTTGTATTCACATGACAAATCACTAAAGACTTCATTATTTCACTTTCTGAGTCCAGAAAATTTGATTTTGAATTATTATACCACTGTCCTTATTAAGGCTTTCATTGACTACTGAAGCCCTGATTACCATGCCCATGTCTATCTCCAAACCTGTCTCTCTGCTACTTGTTATTGAAAATATGTCTTGTAGATATGCTGTTAAGCAAATTCCTTACAATTCCCCAATACCTATGAGATACAAATCAAGACCTTTCATGTGGCATGCAAGGTCCTAGTCCTTTCTACCACGTCTTATTTTTATGTTCTTGTCTCTTGATCAATCTATGATATAAAAGTCCTTAACTACTGTTATCTATGCTCAATATGCTGCTTCATAACTTTGCTTATGCTTCTGCCTAAAACTCTGCTCATGCTTTCAGCTGCCTAATTCCTGGTCATATTTCAAGATTTATTCTAGCCTTTCTTAGTCATCCAATTTTCCTTCCATCTGGATTAGGTTCCTGCTGCACACCTGGGTACACTGGTACTCCTTTGTGTTCCCATTGCATCCCAAGTACCATTTTACTTCAGTAAATTGGAAAAATTTGCTCTGCATCTTTCAATATGAGTATAATTTAAGTTATTCCAAGGTAGGAGCATCTGTGTATCCATGACATAGAACCTGATGCCTGACACAGTAGGAATTAAGAATGTCAAACTCAACTGTCTCCCATGTCTCCCTATTTGTTCACAACTTTTAGGAGAGCAAATGGCAAAAGAATTCAGCAATAAGCAATTATCTATTTAGTTGTAAATACCCAGTGATTTCTTATCAAAGTTTAGAGATGTCTGGTAGAGGGGAAAGTAGATATGTTCTTATATTTTTTAAATCATTATTTTCTTTTACCCGAAAATTATTTTCAAATAACATGATATCACTGAAAACAGTCTAGGACAACATAAAAGATACCACAGCCTCAACCAAATTATACTTACATTCGGCTAGCTTCAATGTCGTCAGACTGAGGTTCTCCTGGTGATCTGTAAAATGCAATTAAAGAAAAAATTAGCAAAATATTCTATATTCCAAAAAGGGATAGAACTTAACTTGGGAAAGCAAGATTTAAGTACTAAATAAGGGTTTTAAAAATCGAGATTTCAACATGTGAAAAAAAGTGGTCAAATAAGACTGCATACCAAACATCTATTTGAAGGGCTGGTCTAATAAAAAAAACAACACAATGTTTTTAAGGAAAGGAAATTGTGAACACTATAGTTAGATACCAACAGACAAATCAGTATAAGCCAAGTCAAATATGTGTAATAAAACCATACAACTGTGAAACTTTCTATATCTGATATTGCTTGTCTATATTAAAATAAAGTGTATTCATAGTCTCAAATTCTGGATCAGAGTTCAGCAAGCTGCAACCTGAGCAAACAAACTAAAGCTTGGGCCAACCACATATTTTTGTATGTAATGTCTTGGAGGAACACCGTCACATTCATTCATTTCTAATACTTTCAAATTCCCAAAATAGTTTAAAAAAAATTAATGTCAAAAGTTAAATTTTCAAATTGGCATTCAAAAACTTGATTTGTAAATATATCACTGACTTTAGATTTCCAATTTCAAACAATTTACTAGCAAAAAATGTGAAAATCAGAGTCACCAGAACAGGGGGGAAAAATCCATTTCTTAAATTTCTTAGCTTTAAAATAAAATCTCACTTTGTTACCAGGCTTTCAAATTTACACACATTGCTGCTCAAGAAGAGAATGCAAAAATAAATAAATAAATGTTTTTTAAAAATTCCAGCAGCTCAAAAATTTGTTAGAACATCTTTGCAGTTTATTTAAACTTTCAATTTTGCACAAAATTACTTAAGAACTAAAAAACTGGGCCATGCTGGTGGCAGTGATTTGGCAGCACCATAAATCCAAAAATTTTCTCCACCCTCTTCCCCAGGGAGCAAGCAAATCACCTCTGTGACACACCTGGTCTCCACCAGCCTTGTGGGTAAGTACCCCAAGAATGCTTCCAAACGTGTGTCTCCCAGACAGAAGAACTAAAAATTGATGATAACCCCATGTACCAGCTGACTCATTTTTGAAAGTGCGACCCTCCAGCATCAGATGTCATACTGTAAAAGAGGCAGAGCTGATTTGCAAAACAAAAATAAACCTGCTGGCACTGAAGGAAGAAAGGCAGATTAGAAGCTTTTAAACAGGTAAGCAGCAAAATTTTCAAAATTAACAGGGAACAGAATGAGAGGGGGGAAAAGAAAGAACATGATGACAGAAAAATTTAAAAATTACTTCAAAAAGGTAAGCTATAAGAAGGAAAACAAAATCAAATCTCAGAAGTATAATATGTAATAGTTGAGAAGTTCTGAGGCTCTAAAAATGGGACAGAGATTAAATATATCATCAAATTACATCTATTTTCCCAATTTCTGTTCCCTTAATGAGAATATGTGACCATTAGTAAATTATTGTAAATATACGAGATTACTACTTACTATTTACAAATATTAAAGTAAGCTACTAAAAATCATTTGTAAGTCAAACCAAACAATTTAAAACAATCCATTCCAGAAGGATAAGAGTAAGGGAAGTCTGAAAGATTATTATCCTAAAATAAATATCTCTCCTGGGTCTCTTAAACATAATATAGTTTGCTTTACATTCAAATTGCAATTTTTTTTTAAATCAACAGAAAAGTGAATATACAGAACTAGCAGAAATGTTTCTTATAGTAACAGTGAAAGTCTGAATAAATTTCTGTTCATCCTGATTGTAGTATATTTCTATAATATTCTAAGTTATCAAAAAAAATCTTCAAATGAGGATTTAAACTCTCAAAACTATGGTGTGTGTGTGTGTGTATATATATATAACATCTAGTAATAGTTCTCAACATTATTTTGGCTCCTAAAGAGTTTATTCACTTTTACTGCCAAGATGTTAGAAACAAGAATCTAGTACACACTCCTAACTTACCCAGCTCACAACATATAACCCAAAGGGGAAATTTTTTTTTAAATTACTGACTTTAGTTTACCCTAAAGTTTGCAAGAATAACAAATCAGAAAAATAATTTAAAACTAGATATTTAGCCAAGTAACATCAGAAAAGAAAAAATAAATCTTAGAAGACTCTCTTTTTAGGTCTTGATCTGAACTACAGAAAACAACAAACACAAAAATGCCCACTACTCTGAATACTACAACACAACCTAGGAAATTCAAATGCTAGATCACTTCTAATAACACTGGGTGCAGCTTCTGTATATCATGTAAACCACTCCTCTGCCTCCACTATAATTCTAACTAGTAAACTAATTTTATTAAAGTTGCCAAAACTAGAAAAGTCAACTTCCACCACATAAAAGACATACTTTTAAAAGCACACGAAGAAACTTTCCACATCTTCTTTAAAATGTTTACCTAAAACCACGAAATCATACTTTCTTATTTATCTATATAGATAAGTCTTTGGTGGTGGCTATTGATCTTATGAAGGAGATAGGAAATGGGCTGAAATACTTTAGGAAAGAGATTAAATGGAGAAATAGGTCAACTCTTAGGTACTCTATTCTTAACAGTACTCCTGCCATCTATACATTTTCTTCATTTTTACAGTATGTACTTCACTTTATGATGACAGCCTCTTAAAGGCTGTAAAATAACATTTAAAATTACCTTTTACAAGCTGTGGCCATTCGGTGACATCAGGGTGATCACAGCTTTGAGTCACTGATTAAAAACAGGTTGTCACACCAGTCTAGCTGCTAACTTGATCTGAGCGTAGGTTTAATAACTCTAATAAATTAAACAAACCTTTGGTTAGAACACTTTAATATATAAACTCAATTCAATGTTCAAAAAAAAATCTTCAAAGCTTCAAATTAGGTGTCAATACAAAATTTTTTATCAGAAGACTACTTATCATAGGAAAGCTTTCAAGGAATATTTTCCCGCATTTTGTCTTCTTAAAAGCAAAACCTAAAATGCTCCAAAATCTAAAACAAAGTTTCACGTCACCAACTCAAAGTTTAGATTTTGGGGTATTTCAGATTTGGGGTTTTCAGATTAGGTATGCTCAACTAGTAAAGTCTATGCAAATATTACAAAATCTAAAAAACTCTAAAATCTGAAACATATGTGGTCCCAAGCATTTTGGATAAGAGACTCAATCTGCAATAATCCCTTTTATTTTTTATGTTAGTATGAGAGTTTACAAAGCACTTTGGTCAATGGTGCCTTATGTCTCAGGACAGTTTGGGCTCTACCTACCTAAATAAGACAAATACTGTAAGAAAGAATAATAATGATGATAATGACAATTAGCCTCAGAGTGATTGACTTGCCCAAGATTTTTGAATTAGTATTGAAAGTACAACTAAAACCACGACCTGCAGACTTTCTATTAAGGGTTGGAATATTTTGGGGAGACAGGGGTTAGTTTTGCTTCACAGAATTTCATGATTGAAAATATACATAAATGAGCAAGGATTTAGGACATGGACTGATAACTCAATTATGGCAGGAGTTTAAATGGGACTAATTTAATCACAGAATTCTTAAGCTGAAGGAGAAATCAGTCACCAAGTAGACAACTACTTAACATGTACATGCATGCACATACACGTGAGTGTGTACACACGCAAACACACACACATCCCAAAGTCTGGTTCTACTTATTCTTTGTTTGAGTCATGTAACATTAGCCAAACCTTCTGGCTTCTACATGAAAATGTATTCTACTCTCTTTCATCAACCCATCAGATGCAATTTCATGAAAGAATATGGCAAAATAAGAAAGTACATCTTCCTCCCTCAACCTAGTATCTTTTTACTTCCATATATGGTCCAACCAAATTTTCCTGACTATTGCAATTCAAATTTAGCAGGCCTTTTAAATCATACTATAATTCTGGCAAAGATATCACACATCTGAAACATCCCAGTATCAAGAGATCATTTCATGCAATTAGTTTTTCCCCTTGTTGACTGTTCTAATGAACTATATATCCAGGTCAAATCGGAGGCATGAACCAAAGAAAGATAAAATTAGGAGGCAGAAAGACCCATCGTAATTAATATCTTCGAACTCTAAACAGAAAAGCAAGGAGAGTGGTTAATAGCATGAACCCAGAACCCAATAAAAAACAGCAAAGTATCTGAGAACCCCAAGGGAAGAACTGAAACATCAATGAAACATACCTCTACAGGAGAGAATTAGGGTTAGCCTGAGAACATATGAGTAACTTTAGGGGATTCCAAAAAACAAGAACTATAATCCCTTTAAGAAAATAATTCAATTTTCCAGTTTTCCTATCATAATATATGTCTCCTATTAAGAACCTAGGCATTGCTGACATAATATGGGAAAGAAAAACGGCACCCTGGAAATAAACAACTCTGGTCATGATATTAATTCCTCCTGGGTTCTCAGTGTATATGGATTTAAAAGATCCAAACAAGTCTAACTTTCCAACTTGTAAACACAAATATTCAAAGTTAATGTATTTATCAATGGACTTAATTAATCAACATCAATTGATCAAATAAAGAACTTGATGTATTTTGAAAATCACTAAGTCAAATACTCTCTTCCAGTCCCCTTTTTAATGAGTTTGGGTGCTTAACAGAATACAAATAGGTATCGGTTAGGTCACTTAGTAGCAGCAAATCTTGGGCAAGTCACTTAACCTCTCTGAAGCTCAGTTCTTACAGGTAGAATTGCAATAGCAAGGGCTGTCATAAGGATGAACAAGCTTACATCTGGATAACTCAGAACAGTGCCTGTATATAATGTGCTCACAAAAGGGAGCGATTATTAAATATTCACAGCCTAACAGACAAACCTATCCCCTCAATCATCTTGTGTGTATTATTTTACATTCCATAGCATCTAATCTCTTGCATATTCTTTCAGCACTCTACTTGGGTTCCTCATATAGACTACCTGGTAGCATAGTTATTTAGCACTTAGCACAGTGCTTTAAAAATGACAGGCGCCCAAATGTGCTGAACGCATTTGTCATTCTAATCGTGACATTAAGATAATTCATGCAATATGAATTTCAAAAAATAAAACAGAAACATACCATATCTTGCCAAACTTCTGAGGAGCTGGTGAATTCTAAAATCAGGCTCTTACAGATTTTTTAACCTAAAATATAAAACACCTCACTCAATTCCTTTTATATAAACAGCTGGTTAAACTTGCAAAAAATTTACTAAAATTCATTATAAAATAAAAGCAAATCCATTTTCTTTAATGTTTATGCACAAACAAACAAACAAACAAAAAAATCAAATTACCCTACTCCTGTTGCCAGCATGAGTGGCAGGCCCTGTAGCCTGTATGCTTTCAGCTGGCAAAACCATGTTTTCCCATTTTCATCCACAAAGCTTACTGCTTTCCATTTCATTACCCTCTCTACAAACAGACTGAAAATATATGAAAATTGTTTGACTACATGCCTTCAGATACCTTTAGCAACTATGCTTTTAACTAAATTCTATATGCTGAGGTTCTGCCTTGTAAACACGTAAGGGTATGAAGCAGGTCCTTTGACCTCTGAGTCTCTAATGTCAGGTCATTTGATTAGAGAAAATGTACTAAAAGGGTGTAAGACAATACGTGTCTGGCACAAACATGGTCTTGATATTCTATGACACTGTGTCTTAAATTATTTAATCAATCAAAACTTAACTCTTATTTTAAAAAATCTTATTCTGAAGTTTAAAGCAAGACCTCTGATGCATAACTCTTCTGTAAACAATCTGAGCATTTCTCAGTGGAACTGAAATTGAAGTCTTTTAATACATGTCATTTTATAATAATGAAAAAAAAAAAAAAAAAACCCAAAGATTTAAGAAATTCACTTGGTGTCCTACAGGTTAATGGTAGAAAATGAATATAATGCATTAAATATTTTTAATGAAATTAACAAAATTTTAAGACTTTAGAGGATAGTCTCAAACAATAATAGAATCACCTGGGGTATTTAAAAATGCAGTTACTTAGGCTCCACCCTCAGAGATTCTAATTCAGTTTATGAGGTGAAGGCTCATGAATTGGTGTTTTAACATATTTTAGGTGGTGCTCAGATCCCAATTTGAGAAAACCTGCCTTCCTAATTTGGATTAGGAACACATAATCATAGAGGAAATACACAAAATCTAAAATCTATAAGCATCCAGGAAAAGAAACAGGAACTTTAAGTACCAGAAATGTTAGGTACACTCACTTGGCAAATTTAACACTAGAACCCTATGAGAAACAGTGCCCTCATTTTATTTATCCCTGTGTTTCGCCAAAAGAAGGAGCTCAGTCTAATAATTAAACTAATAAATGTAATCTAAATAAAAAATGCCTGTGTCAATCACCATCTCCACAACTTTTCATTTTACTCATTTCTATTTTGTTCATTTTCTATTTTATACTTAAAAATAGTCCATCTGCCAACAATCTCTCCCCCTCTCTCCTTCCCTAGTGTATACATATGGATATATGTATATAACACATACATGGATCTCCTCTCCAAAAACCTGTTTCCTTTATCTCCCTCCAGAATCTGTCAAAACTTAAATTTCAAACTCTCTTTTCTAACATGTTTTATTTTCACATCTAGCACTCCATCATCCTTTTGTACCATGTTTATGGGTACAATCACTTATTAAAACTATTTTTAAGTTTTGTCCACTTACAAATTTCACAACTGATCAAGGACTGCTCCAACAACTTTCTTGCTAACATCTTGCCTTTAGGCTCTTATTCTTATCTATTTTACAGCTAAAATTAAAGTCTTGAATTTTTATAGCTTTAGTCAAATAGTACTCAAAACATAGTTCTGTCAACTCCATTTAGCCCCTCAGCATCTTTTCCTTACTCTCCCCTAACTTGCCAGAAAGATTTGAAAACCATTTGTTTAGCTTATGCTGATGGACAAAATCTTCCACCAACTGTAATTTTTCTCACAAAAGTCATCATCATTAGTATATATTCCAAATCCTGTGTCCCCTTAATCCTGTTTAATATCTGCAGCATTTCACACTGCTAACCATTCCTTACCTGGTTTCCCTAATGCTGCATTCCATGTGTTTTCTACCTCTTTAATAGCAACTAGGTCTTCTGCTAGTTCATCTTCTTATTCCTAACACATAGCCACTCTTGAAGTTTGTCAACAGCTACTTTTCTTAACATAGATCAATCTCAATTCAATGCCATCCATTCCCATTACACCTCTAACTTTAAGACCCCTAACTCTACATCTTTGAACCCTCATCTCTAGTTACAAGCCTACAATCCTCAATAATCAAAAGCACACAACCATTTAAATGTCTCATTAACATCTAAAATAAATGTCTTAAAAAAATCAAACTCAGTTATTTCCCCCCAAAACTCATTCTATTCTATATACTCCTAATTTTACTATCCTAGTTACAGACAAAAAATTGGGGGCCATTCCTTATTTTCTCTTCCTCATTTATATTTAGCCTAACCAGTACTTGTCAGTATGCAAATTCTTAACAGTTATTCACTAGCCCTAGCTTTTGAATGCCTACAAGGTAGATAAAAATGCAGTGGTTAAAAAACTAGACATAATCACTTGTCTGCTATCTGGGGTGGGGGAAGATGGGCACAGATAATAAAAACTACAGTAAATTATGTAGAAACAATGCATAACTAAATGTTTTAAAGGAGAAACACAGGGAGTACTATGCTTTATAAGAGTCCTGACTTCATCTGGGGAAAAGACGTCCTCCACAAGGAATTAAGCAATATTTACAAAAACATTAAGTAAATCTTACTGTGAGGTAATGATAGCACTATCAGTACAGTCACTCCAATTAGAAAAGAATGAGTGTATCTCCTGATACAACAAATCAGTCACCAGGTGCCACCAATTCTACTTCAGGAATTATCCCAATTTCCAACACTATCCCCAGTTCTTTTAATGCTTCCAGAATAAAGCCAAATCCCTAGAATTATGTCACATGAGACTATACTCAATTTGGCCAAAACTCTACTAGTCCAGTTTCTTCTTCCAGACTAGACAAAGTTTTGAGAAAATATATGTATCATTCACTTTTATAATTCCAGTGCTTTAAAATGTTGATAAAATAAACATCTTACAAAAGAGGAACAAATTAGGTGACTTGTTTTAGGATCCATAGTAAGTGCAAGGTTAAAATTTAAACCCAAATTTGTTTCTAATGGCCATATTCATTCCCTTGTACCCCATTCCAATATATACTCAAACCATACAAATTTTGTCTTTAAAATATCTCATTTATTTTTTTCCCCATGCTCAACAACTCTGTCTTACCACACAGTCTCATTATTTGGTTTCTATTTTACTTTTGCCCTCAATTCGACTGCTAGAAATTATCCTCCACAAAATTAGAACTTGGTCCTATCCTCCCACATTCAGAAAATTCTATGCCTTACCAATGCCAATAGAATAAATTTCAAACTCCTTTACATATTATGTGAGGCCCTTGCCACAAGGCCCCCTCACAGTTATCTAAGCATTTACCTAGTCCTATCACTGAAGTACTGGCTATTGCATACTAGTCATCTGTTTTTGTAACTTCAAAGGTTTTCCTTCTCAGGAAATTTCACTTAGAAATGCTTCACTATGCTCTGCAACTTCCATCTCCATCTCTTCCGCCCTGTAAAAAACCCTACTCATTCTAAAGGTTTATCACACAAAAATACAGCCTTCTAAAGCTTTCCTCCACACATAACCACTATCCCCTTTTTCTTATTACATGTTCCCAATACCATAAGATAATTAATAGAATAATTTATTATTCTATGCCTTATAGTTATCTGTATACATCTGTCAGTGCCTCCAGTTGTAATCTGGTTGATGGTAGGGATCATCTGATCCATATTATTTTCATAGTAATGTTAACTATGTTTTAACACCATGCCACCCCCATCAAAAAAAAAAAAAAAAGGAATCAGGATCCACAGACTGACAAAATATGTTAACCTAGTTCCAAATGCATTCATGGATGAAAAAGGATATAATTTCAAATCAACATAAATTTAATCTAATGCCAATTTACCGAAAGTTTATTCAAAGACTAAATATGTAAGAAAACCAAAAAAGTTTCATTCAGGGAACTTGCTTTACCAGGTATTAAAGCATACTATATTAAGTTAAATAGTATTAAAATCAGTACAACTTTTTCAAATAAAGTTGAACAGTATATACTAAAACTAAATATACACATGTCCAATAACTAAATTTCACAAAATATAACAGATATTAGTATACACTTTAACAAGATATCCATTGGAATGTTTACAGCAGCATTACTTTTCATAGCCCCAAACCAAAAATGACTAAAGTGTCCATCCACAACAGAACTAACGGTGGTATATTCCCAAAAAAGATCTCTACAGGTCTCGGGTTGTGGCTCAGTGGAAGCTCTCCCAAAATATCTTATTGTACTGCTTTTTTGATATTAGCTAACATTTAAAGGAACCATTTTATGCCTCTTTAGCATACCCAAATTGCCAGTATCAAATAAATAATTTATTTTATTA
Organism: Sciurus carolinensis; assembly: GCF_902686445.1. NCBI lineage: Eukaryota > Metazoa > Chordata > Mammalia > Rodentia > Sciuridae > Sciurus > Sciurus carolinensis. The sequence goes on from NC_062214.1 coordinate 73,698,553, forward strand.
AATAAAAGAAGGGTTATTTGAATAAAAGCACTATGAAACTGCAACAGCTGATGTGATAACCAGGTCTGCTACTAAGTGACCAATGGGGTGGGTAGTAGACTGGACATGTGGTATGGTGGATATGCTGGATAATGATTCACCTCTCAGGGAACCTGATGGCCAGGATACTCTGAATGAGCTGCAATTTAAAACTTATAATTGTTTCTAGAATTTTCTATTTAATATTTTCAGATCTCAGCTGACTGTGGGTAACTAAAATTGCAGAAAGAGACTGTAAAGTATCAGTTACCCTCAATCTCACAGCTGACAGGGAGCTGTGTTACTGCCACTGCCCAGCACCATGAGAGAGTATCACATGCTTATCACTAGCCTTGGGGTGGGGGTGGGGGAATCAATATTCAAAGGAGTTTCTACTGAATGCATATGGCTTTTACACCATCTTATGCAAGGCAAAAATTTATAAGCCAAAACACAGTTGGGACCATCTGCAAACATGATTGATTCTAGTTATATAAAATATACATATGTTTTTAAAAAATAGGCAAATCTAACCTATGCTATTAAAAATCAGGACAGTGGTTACCCTTTGGGGGTAGGGAGAGGCAGCAATGGAGCAGAGAGGCTTAAGGGACTATGCTAATATTTGTTGGCCTGGCTGAATATGCATGCTCAGTGTATAAAAGTTTAACAAGCTATACATTCTTATAAGCTTACTCTTCTAAATGTATACTACATTCCAATTAAAGAGTTTATTTTAAAAACTAGGGTGGTATAAGCAGTAGACAAACAGATACACATAATGAGAAATTAATTCTAGAGAAAAATTTAAAAATATAGTACAGTTACTTCTTGTCAAAAATAAGAATGTAGGGCTGTGGCTGTAGTTCAGTGGTAAGAGCGCTTGCCTAACATTTGAGTGAGGCACTGGGTTTAATCCTCAGCACCGCATAAAACTAAGTAAATAAAGGCATTATGTCCATCTACAACTAAATATATTTAGATATATAAATAAGAATTTTCAAACCCTGGATAATAGGCAGCACAAGATCATGACCCATAAGAGGAGAAAATTGAATGAACTGACCTATCTACTTCTTGGAATTCTGCCTGGAGGCACTTTTCAACCAACAGCACCGCAGGGAGGGTCAATCATAAGACAGCAGTCTCACTGAGGTGAGAGGCAAGATGTAGTTGAGGGGGACAAAAGCTGGTAAAATTCATGACAGAATACTAGAGAGGAGGGGAGTTATGCAGAGAAAGCTCCAAAATATGAGCCACCTGAGAGTCTGTTTGTATACTAATCATTGCATAAGTGAAAGACTCCATAAAGCCAAGAAAAGAGGAATTATGAGCTGAAATATTCCCAGTGCTTAGAAAGGACTGAGAAACTCCTGCATTTTCTCCAACCATAGTGAAGAGAAAGTAAATGGACACTGAGACATTCAGTAGAGACTCACAATAGGTCCTGACTTAGCAAAAGGTACTATCTTTAAAAGTAAAAGCTTCCTCTAGATACACCCTAACAAAGCCTTAAAGGGATCAAACTGACCAGCAAGTTATTTAACTGGCTGCCAAAATAGTTCAACAAAATATTACTATGTCCAGCATTTGATAAGAAATTACTAACTATGCAAACAAACAGGAAAATACAACCCATAACCAAGAGAAAACAAATCAACAGACCTGCAAGTTAAAGGATTGAAGGAATCAGCATATAAGGACTTTCAAATAGCTATTACAAATTTGCACAAGTTCCCTATGAACTTTCAATCAAGAGAGTATATATGAACTCTGTGACTTTGGATAGTAAGTCATAAAAATGCCATGGACATCTACCTTGCACTCTTGGGATCTAGTCAATCATGCTATGAGAAAAACAGACTCACTGCAAGGAAGCCAGTAGCTTCATGTCAAACCAAAATGAAGTATTGCAAACCAGAGTTCCTGCTGATGTCCTGACAATGTGCATCAATCTGCAGATGTGTGACTAAACAAACAAATCTTAAGGTGATTCTAGCCTCTGGTCTTCAGATCACCCAGCTAATATGCTTAAAGCCAAGATAAGCTCTTCTTGCCAAACCCTACCCAAATTCAATTTCAGAGGTAAAATAAATGACTGCTGATGTTGTAGTATCACATTTAAGATGATCTGTTACACAACAGAAAATAAATGGAACAGTATACTTGATTCCAGTTAATAATATACACGCTGAAATTAGGGGAGTGGTATAAAAACATCTGTAACTTACATCTGTAACTTACCTTGAAAAGCATTAAAAAAAAGGATAGGGATGGATACATGGACAAATATGAAACAAAGGAAATATAACAATGTTAACTGTAAAATTACATTTCAAAATTAAAGTCTATGCCAAGTTTGAAAATTTTTGTAATTTGATGTTTAAGGATGAAATAACGGCATCTCCATACCAAAAAAAGAAAAAAAAACCTAAAATATTTTGTAGCCAGTAAAGCTACACTTTAGAAATGTTAGTTTTTTAAGTAGGAGGAAAGTAACAAAAAGAAACTTAGATCAAAATTTTAAAAATCCACATAAATCTGCACAACAGAAATTAAAATGGCAAATAAAAAAATTGTTAGTTTTAAAATTTCTTTTTAAGAAATATTTATAAACTATATCATGGAATTTATAATATGCAGCAGTAAAATCACAACAGCAAAACAGACAAGGAAGGGTTAACAAATGTATACTACTCTAACATTCTTACGCTCTATACTAAGAGGTATAAAATTTTTCAAAATAGATAGAAATAAGTGAAATATACATATTATAAGTTCCAGAGTTGACCCTAGAGCAGGTGGTCAGAATTATAAGCTCAAAGAGGAGACAAAACAAAATTCTAAAAGAATACTCAATCCAGCTGGTCATAGTATCACACACCTGTAATGCAAGATACTATGGAGGTAGAGGGAAGAGAATCACAAGTTCAAGGCCAGACTAGGCAATTCAGCAAGACCCTGTCTCAAAATAAAATGAAAAGAATGGGGATTGTAGTTCAGTAGTGGAGAACTTGCCAGGCATCCATGAGGAGGCCCTGGGTTCAAGTCCGCATACCACAAAAAAAAAAAAAAAAAAAAGAGAGAGAAACAAAACAAAAACTCAATCCAAAAGAAAGGAAGAAAGGAATTCCTTTTCTAAGAATTTAGACAGGTCAAATGAAAAACAAATAGTGTCTTAAACATAACAATATTAACAATTATAAACATAAATGAACTGAACACTCAAAAGGCAGAGTTTAAAGATGAAACTATATGTTGTCTAAAAGGAAGGCATATTTTTGGTGTAAAGTTTTTAAAATTCTTTATAAATTTTGGAGATTAGGGTTCTGTCTGAAGTGTGTGTGGAAAAGATATACTCCCACTCTGTAGGCTCTCTTTTCACGTTATCGTTTCCTTTGCCAAGAAAAAGCTTTTTAGTTTGAATCTATCCCATTTATTGATTCCTGCTTTTATTTATTGTGCTATGGGGGGGTCTTGTTAAGGAAGTCTGGTCCTAAGCCAACATGATGGAGATTCGGGTCTACTTTTTCTTCTATTTGGTGAGGAGGTCTCAGGTTTAATTCCTTGATCCTTGATCCATTTTGAGTTGAGTTCTGTACAGGGTGAGAGACAGGGGTTTAATTTCTATTTACTGCATATGGATTTCCAGTTTTGCCAGCACCATTTGTTGAAGCAGTTATCTTTTCTCCATTGTATGTTTTTGGCACCTTTGTCTTGTATGAGATAACTGTACTTATGTGGGTATGTCTCTGTGTCTTCTATCCTGTACCATTGATCTACCTGTCTATTTTGGTGCCAATATCATGCTGTTTTTGTTACTATTGCTCTATAGTAGAGTTTAAGGTCTGGTATTGTGATACCTCCTGCATCACTCTTCCTGCCCAGGATTGCTTTGGCTCTTCTGGATCTTTTGTTCCTCCAGATGAATTTCATGACTGCTTTCTCTATTTTGAAAAGAAATGTCATTAGGATTTAATTGGAATTGCATTAAATCTGTACAGCGCCTTTGGAAGAACCAAATCAATAAATGGGCTAAAGAACTGGACGGACACTTCACAGAAGAAGATATACAGGCAATCAACGAATACATGAAAGAATGCTCTTCATCTCTAGTAACTAGAGAAATGCAAACTAAAACCACCCCAAGATTTCATCTAACTCCAATTAGAATGACTATTATCAAGAACACAAGCAATAATAAGTATGGGTGTGGATGCAGGGAAAAAGACACATTCATACATTGCTGGTGAAGTTGCAAATTGGTGCTGCCACTATGGAAAGCAGTATGGAGAGTCCTCAGACGACTTGGAATGGAACCACCATTTGACCCAGTTATCCCACTCCTCAGTTTATACCCAAAGGACTTAAAATCAGCATACTACAGTGACACAGCCACATCAATGTTCATAGCTGCTCAATTCACAATAGCTAGATTGTGGAACCAACCTAGATGCCCTTCAACTGATGAATGGATAAAGAAACTGTGGCATATATACACAAAGGAATATTACTCAGCCATAAAGAATAAAATTATGGCATTTGCTGGTAAATGGATGGAGTTGGAGAATGTCATGCTAAGTGAAAGAGGCCAAGTCCTAAAAACCAAAGCCCAAATATTTTCTCTAATAAGTAAATGATGATACATAACAGGGGTAGGGGCAGGGGAGATGAATGAAAGAACTTTGGATGGTGTAGAGGAAAATGGGGCAGGAGAGGGTGAGGGAAGGAAAGATAGTGGAATGAGACAGTATTATCTTATGTATACGTATGATTACATGAATGGTGTGAATCTACATTGTATACAACCATAGAAATTAAAAGTTGTATTCCATTTGTGTACAATGAATCAAAATGCATTCTGTAAAAATAAAAATTTAAATAAAAGAAAAAAAAAGGCAACTATGATAGATAAGATAAAGTAATGGGATAGGCAAAAGGTATAATGTTACAAAACCAAATCATAAAAAGGAGGAGTGGCTCTGTTAATACAAAAGTGCTTTTAGGACAAGGAACGCATGGAACATTTTTATAAAGATAAAGGGATCAATTCATCAAGGAGATCTAATAGCTCCAAATATGAATATAATATAATACAGCTTTAAAATATATGAAGCAAAAATAGAAGATAGCAAATTCCAAATTAGAGTTGAGAGATTTCAATACTAATTCCTTAGTGGTTAATAAAATAAGTGACCAGAAAAATCAGTAAAGATGCAGAATACATCTGACAAAGGACTTTTGGTCTGAAAAAGAATAAAATGTGTAAAATATGTGAACAGACATTCACAAAAGAAGAGCATTTAGAAAATTCAGGAAAATGTAAATTGAAATGGTAGTGACACTTCACACCCACAATAATGGCGAATATTTTTTTAAAACAACAAAATAACATGTTTTAATGAGGCTGTAGAAAAACCAGAAGCATGCTAAAATGGTGCAACCACTGTAAAAACAGTAGATTGGTTCATCAAAAAATTAAAGAAAATTATATTATGATAAAAAATATGTGGATACATAACCAAAAGAACTGAAAGCAGAGACTCAAACATATTTGCACATTTGCACATTGTTCACAGCAGGACTATTCACATTGTCAAAGAGTGCAACAACCTAAACGTCCACAGATGAACAGATAAAATGTGGTATGCACACATGATGGAATTTATTCAACCTTAAAGCAGCAAATTCTGACACATTACAACATGGATGAACCTTGAGGATACTGTGCTGTGTGAAATAAGCCAAACACAAGCCAAATATCATTGATTCCAACAATAGGAAGTACCTGAAATAGTCAAATTCAGAGACAGAAATCAGAATAATAATTATCAGGGGCTAGGTAAAAGAGGTAATGGGGAATTATTGTTTTCTGTGTACGGAGTCTTAATTTGGGAGAAAAAAAATGTTTCAGAGATGGATAGTGGTGATAGCTGCACAATAATATAAATTGATTTTATACTACTTAACTGTTAAGATTTAAGTTAATACGGTAAACTTCATGTTATGCATATTTGCCACAATTAAAACAAGAAACTGCCAAGGGATATCACCACATGCCTAGCAGAATGTCTGTAATTAAAGACTGAGATTACTAAAGGTTGACAAGGATTTGGACGAAATGAAACTCTCATATACACTGGATGGAATATAAGCTTGTATAACCAGGTGGAAAATGGAAAATAATTGGACAGCTCTTTATAAACTTAAACAGAAACTTACCATGTGACTTAGTAATTCCAAATTAAGGTATTTACTCTAGAAATATGAAAACATGTTACAAAAACATGTACAAAGTATACCTTCATTCACAGACTTAAAACTGGAAACAAACTAAAGTTTCATTGAAAAAAATGAATAAACAAGCTTTGATGTAACTACACTATCCTAAAAAAATCAGTGATAAACACAAAATAGACAAATTGCGAAAACTAAGTGAAAGAAGTCAGAAGAATATAAAATATAATGTTCCATTTATATGTAATTCTAGAACACACAAACTAATAAGCAAGGTAGTTGCTTTGAGCCAAGAGGGAGGAACAACTTCAATAAGACATAAAGGAATTTTTGGAGGTAATTCAAATATTCCATATTATGATCATGGTGGTAATTACAGTGTTCACGTGTCAAAATACATCCAACTTGTAAACTAATATGGTTGATTTTTATTGGATATAAATTACATTCAATAAAACTTGATTTTTTAAAAAGTTTGTGAAAACTTATAAAAAAGATCCTTTAAGTAATCAAGACAATCAAGTGGAAAAAAATAAAAGGTAGGACATTCCTCTTATCCCATATCCAAAACTATGTCAACTGCAATTCCTATCTAAATCACAGCATACCATATGCAAAATTATGCTGAATCTGTTCACATCTACACTAATAAATCTAAACCAACAAAGTACAAAAAAAGCACAAAAGAAAATGACATTATTTTTATAAATCATCTTTGTAAGCATTCTAACACAGCACCATGAAACATGGACAGATTTACCTATGTAAAGAATTTAAAAGTTTCACTTTACTAAATGCTATAAAGGTAAATGATGGATGATTAGACAATACTTGTAAATAATAGTAAAGGATTCAATAAGAGTGCTTAAAAATAATAAACAAAATCATTATAAGAATGGACTAAAAAGGGGGGCTACCTATAATTATCCAAATACATAAGGCTACCTATATATTAAAGAATTTTATATGCACATAAAGTAAAACAAATGAGCTAAACGAGTGGCTTCATACATCATTTGGGGGCATGAAACTTGCTAAGTATTTTTTAAAAACTTTTAATGGTAGAATCACTCAAATCTTTAAAATGACATAGCCTAACAGCCTAACATCTTATTTGTGGGACTCTACCTTCAAGAAGTAACAGGTGCCATTATTTGTAAAGGCAAAATTGAAAGTAATCTAATTTCCATAATTAGGGAAAGTGTTTCAAAATATATTATGACCTCTCAGGGTTCCTAGTTCAGTTCTAAAGATTGACAGAACACATCAGGTTAAAATCTTCCATCTCAGATTTATTCCAGGACAAATGTTCATTAACACAATCTCCCACAGTTTAAATCTCTCTCTCTCTCTCTCTCTCTCATCATGTGCATGTGATGTTATACATATATTTAATGGAGTATTTTAAAAGAATTATTCAACTCTATTCTTTTGGTTGCTCCTGGTCAAAAACCTTTATGTCACCTTTATTCCTCCCTTTATTTCACACTTTTATCCTACGTACTAATGTTTAAACATATATCAAGAATTTGGCCACTTCTCACCACCCTCACTAGCATCACCCTGACCAACTGAAAATTATTTCTTATCTGTATTAACTGTAATCGCATACTAACTGGTTCTGCCCTAGTCCCCTTTCAGTCCACAATCAAAACAGCAACCAAACTGATCTTACTAAAGCATAAGTCATATCTTTCTCTCTTCCATTCAAAAACCTCCAATGGATTTCTGTCACTCAAAGGTTAAAATCAAACTCCTTATTATGACCACAGGACCTGTATCCTCCACTATCTGACTCTTAATTTCCCATCATTTATTTTCTAAAGCCACCATAGCCATCTCACTGTTCTCAAACACAACAAGCACTCTTTCACTTTAGGGTTTCCTATTCACCACACCCTTTGCCTGAATGTTCTTCCCCCCAAAATCCACATGGCTACCTCCTTCAATTCTATGCCCATATTACCATCCCAAAGAGGGTTTCCCTGATAACCTCTAAAATTTCTCCTCATCCTTTCCATTTCCAAACACTTTATATCTTACTTCCTTTATTTTTTCTTTCTCTTTAGGACTATGTAACATTATTTTACATATCTTATGTATGATTTCTTTCCACTTTTCATATATCTTATTTATTATTTTTCCACTTATAGGATACAAGTGCCTTTGGCAGGGTCTAGGTGGGTTTTGAACACTGCTGCCTCCAACAGAATCTAGAAAAATGCCAGCCACACAAATGTTCAATAAGCCAATAAATGAATGAAGCAGACGTGCATATAACCATTTAATTCTATAACATTGTTAAAAGAAAAAACAAGTTATATAGACACAAGTTTAGCATATAAAAATCTATGTACAAGTAATGAACAATCTGTAAATGAAATCTGAAATTAAGAAAACAATTCCATTTGCAGTAACAGCAAGAACAAAATTATTAGGAATAAGCATTAAAAAAAGTAACTAAGTAAGTACAAAAACCCGCACACTGAAAACTACAAAACATAAGAGGGTTGAGGGTACATATAACTCAGTGGTAAAGTGCTTACCTGGCATGCATAAAGCCCTACGTTTGCTCCCCAGCACCACAAAATAAATCAATAATACAAATAAATGGAAAGCTATCCTATACCCACAGATCAAAAGATATATTAAAATACCAATACTCCTCATATAAATACATTTATGCAAATATATTTTATATAAATTTTATATATTGAATACATATTTGTATATTTATATATCAATATACATAGACATATATACATATAAAAATAGATTGAGATAATAAAAACCCTATCAAAGAAATTTGCAACTATATCCTTCAAAAAGGAAACCACCATTGACAATTTACCTGTATTTAATAGATTTCTTAAGAACATGTACATACATATCTATATCTATATCTCTCTCTCTCTCTCTCTCTATATATATATATATACATATATATATCAGCAATGACACAGATTCAGAAGACACACAAAAAAAGTAGCAGGAATTGGAAAGATGATGATTCAGTCTGAGAAGGGGAACTGCATTTAATTAAATATCAGCTATAGCATTATTTTGACTTATTTCATCAAAATATACTTCTGCAAAATCTGTACAGTAAATTTTCCATGTTTTTGGTTTATGGGGATTGTCCTATTGATTTCTTGGTACAGTAAGCCTAAGGATAGGATAAAAATCATTATATTTTATTTTAGGGCTAACAGAAAGCCATGCAGTAAGTCAGGTATTCTTGTTGGCACTTTAGAAAAAGGCTTGCCATGATTAGATCATTAGCCTTTTAGTGTGTGTGTTGGGTAGCTCCTTCCACTTCCCTGTTAAGACACAAAATACCTTAATCTTTAGTAAAAATGTTACTGATTCTTTTAACATTGTCTCTCATGGAATTAATGACACCCAGGTTTAATAAAATATCTAAATTTCTGTAAGTGACAGAAATCAGATTCTAGATATGTAACAAACTCAAGTGATAAAACAGTCTCTTAAATGATGATGTTGGTATTTTTAGCTAAAGAATAGTTTTATAGCTATTTTTTAAAAGATCTTTACAAGGCAGTATGTAAAAATAAATATGACAGATATCTTTAGAAATTTTTAATAAAGTGAGAACAAAAGTAGAAAAACAAAAAATCCTATCAAAATCCCAGGGACATATTTTGCAAAATAACCCTAAAACTCATAGAAATTTTAAAAACCTGAAGAGCCAAAACAATCTTAAAAAAAAAAAACAACAGTTTGAATGTTTACATTTTCTGATTTCAAACCTTACTACAAATATATATTAATTAAAATAGTGAGTTACTGGCATAAGAATATACAGATCAATAGCGTATAACTCAGATTCAAGATGTAAATCCTTACATTTATGGCTGATTCATGGATCAGAACAGTCTTCGACAAATGGTATTGGGACAAATGAATAAGTACAATGAACAGCTTTTCTACAAGGAAAAGAATAAAGTTGGAGTCCACATAGATGGGCATATTAGCTCAAAACAGATACAGACCTAAAGATAAGAATTAAAACTACACAACTCAAATTAGGCAGTAGGTTCTCAGATGACACCAAAAGCACAATCAACGAAAGGAAAAATTAAAAAAGACTTCACCAAAATTAAAAACGTGTATTTCAGATGAAACTCATGAAAAGGCAATCCATAGAATATGAGGGAAAATATACAGAATTTATACATCTGATAAGAGTCTTTTGAGAGAGAGAGAGAGAGAGAGAGAGAGAGAGAGAGAGAGAGAGAGAGAAACAGTGAGTCCAAGACACTATTTTCAAAGTTTGGGCCCTTCCAGCCTTCCAAACACAAGAGCTTGATAAGAGTCTTTTATGCAGAATATATAAGGAATTCTTACAACCCATCAATAAAACAAAAAATAACCCAATTAAAAATACTAAGGGATTTAAACAGATATTTCTCCAAAGAAAATAGGCAATTAGCACATAAAATGATGCTAAGTCATCAAGATGCTGCAAATAAAAATCATGAAGAAACTTGCACACCTATAAGAATGACTAAAAGAAAAGCACAGAAAATACTGACAGGAAAACAGAATATCAGAATCCTCATATTGCTGGTACAACTGTAAAATTATATAGTTGGTTTAACAATTACTCAAATGTTAAACATAGAGTTACCCTATGACCCAGCAGTTTCACTCCTATGCAAGAGAATTAAACATCTATGTTCATACAAACACTTGTATACAAATGTTCACAGCAACAGTACTCATAACCAAAAACAGAAACAACGCAAATACCAACTGAATGAATAAAGAATATGGAGTATATCTACAAAATGTTACTCATTCATAAAGAAATGAAATGCTATTATATGACACAACAGAATGAACCTCAAAAATGCCATGCTAAGTAATGAAGCTACACAAAAGGACATATAATGTATGATTCCCCCAAAGGAACTTGATAAACTGGTTTCAAATTACTATGGAATAATAAAGGTCCAAGAAGAGCCAAGACAATTTGGAAAATACAGGGGGAAGCTTAGTCTCCCAAATTTCAAAGCTTTACATAAAGCTATTATAAACAAAACACTGTAGTGTACTGGTACCATTTTTTCAAAATAATTAATCAAATGAAAAAGAATGAAGTAGTTAAAGCATATGGGACATGATACAAGTGACATTTTAAAAAATATGAGGGAAAAAGTAATAATATTGGAACTATTAGTTTTTCATATGATAAAAAAAAGATTCCTAACTTCCTACAGATGGACCTAAATGCAAAAAAACCAAACAAGTAAACAAATGAACAAAAAGTCCTCACTATTAGAGGAATTTCTTAAAACAAAAAGCCCAAATCATAAGAATAACTCCTTATTTTGACACCAAAAACTGAAATTCTATACCACAAAAAAGAATACAAGAACCGGATTTTATATTTTATTTATTTTTCTGAAAACTTTCCTTGGTTACACTGTAAAGTAAGAAGGTTGAATGAGATGACCTTCAAGGTCTTTTTCAACAGAAACACACAATGGTGTTTAACTTCTGAAATATTTAAAACATATAGAAAACAATAAAACTCATATCCTTTTATCAAGCACTCTGCATAACAAATTAAATGCAAATTAAAATTATATAGCATTTCACCTCCATCATATTTAGTAAATATTTTAAAATCTGACAATCCCAAGAACCAGGGAAGGATTCTAGAAAAAGAAATGCCCATAGGCTGCTAACAAAGTATATCTGGCTAATCCATTTTAGCAGAATTTGGCAATATCATAAAGTTAAAGATACTCAGATCCTATTTCCCACCAATCTCATTTTTATGGATCTTCCCAAGAGAAATACCTGCAGAAACACATGTATAAATAAGACCACTGCATAAGCATTACTTGTAAGAGCAAAATGGGAAACAACTCAAAATGTTCATCTAAAGTGAGATATATACATTTTATATAGGTATACAATGGAGTATCATATAGCAATAAAACCAAATTAGTTCCACCTGTACCAATGTACATTATCTCAAAAACTTAATACTGACATTTTCTTCTTCTTTTTTTTGTGGTACTGGGGATTGAACCCAGGGCCTTGTGCATGCTAAGCAAGTGCTCTGCCACTGAGCTACAGCTCCAGTCCAGTACTGACTTTAAAAACCTGATGAAAGGTGGGTGTGGTAGCTCATGCCTATAATCCCAGAGTCTCAGCCTCTCAGGAGGCTGTCTCAAAATAAAAAATAAAAAGTGGGCTGGGAATGTGGTTCAGTGGTTTAAAGCCTGGGTTCATCTCAAATCTCATCATCATCAGATGATAATGATGATAGATATGTACAAAACATATCTGCAAGAATTTAAACACCTTATATGAATACAGGTACAAAGCAAGAATATGAAATGTATTCAAGAATCTCAAGACAGTTGTTCCTTTGGGTAAGAAGAGAGCATACTAACATGAAGGAGTGGAGTTGCTACAAGTGAGTATGTAAGACTGCCTTTTTTTCCCCAAAATATCAAAACTGACATAATTTCCACTTTGGGGTGGTATGTAAATGAATATTAACTATATTGTTTTCCGTATGTTTTAAATATTCTATAATTAAAATATCTACATGTATTTTAAAAATGCATTAGCATATAATGCCCAAGCTAAAAATGGCCCAATGTCTTGAAGCTCATCTCATCAAACTTATTACTTTATAAAGTCTAAGAAAAGATATCCTACTAAAAACATAATTAACATTAATACTACTGCAGCATGGCATTTAGATATTAATTAATATAAATACTACTGCAGCATGGCAATTTAGATGCATACTAGCATTAAGTATAGATACGTTTACATCTTGACCAGTGAAGAGATGAGCCCATTTCTGAAAATCTGGCCTCAACTAGCAATAAGAACCATGCATGCACCCACTAACACCTCCAACTTTTCTCTGAATGACTAGTTGAAATTCAGCAGAGGCACAAGGGAAAAGTGATACATTGTACAATAGATCACTGGCCCACTATCCAGGCCAACCCTCCTGTAGTCCTGCCTATTTTTACTTAAAATGCCTTTAAATTTTCAAGCCTGGAGAATTGATTGTTCCTGATCATTCACACATAGCTCATGAGCTCATAGCAGTGAAGTAGGTCTGAACAAACTAGAAAGTAGTTGTTCACTCATTCCAGCATTCACAAATTCCTAAATCATACATGGAAAAAAGAGAGTTTGTGCACAAACATTTATTTGTTCTCACAGAATCTCCAGTCCAGGAGTAAAGAAATTACTTAATTTCAATTGAGATAAGTGACTCATCTATTCTCCAGTTGAGATCCATCTATTTTTGTTTTGTTTGCGGTGCTGGGGATTAAACCCAGAGCCTCCCGCATGCTAGCAAGAGCTCTACCACTGAGTTATATAATCAGCCTGAGATCCATTCATTTTTAATTTCACCCATCCCTTATCTTTAATTTATCCCAAAAGACATAATTTCAGGGTGTGGGTTGGGATGATCCCATACTGAATTAAAAAAAAAAAAAAAAAGAAAAAAAAAGACAACTTGTCTTCATTTTTAAAATAATTTGAAATGTAATACAGTAAGCAATAATTATACAACATAATTTGAAATGCTGAAATCTAGCTTTATATGTATAAAAAACTAAAATTATCCAGGTACAGTGGCACACACCTGTAATCCCGGGGGCTTGGGAGGCTGAGGCAGGAGGATTGAGAGTTCAAAGCTAGCCTCATCAAAAGCGAGGCGCTAAGCAACTCAGAGAGACCCTATCTCTAAATAAAACACAAAATAGACTGGGGATGTGGCTCAGTGGTTGAGTGCCCCTAAATTCAATCCCTGGTACCCTCACCAAAAAAACCTAAAATTAATAGTTCTTTTAATATATATTATAGTTGAGTATTCTTATTTCAATACTATAGTCTACTTTTAGAAATATTTCCAATTGAGCAGAATGCATTCCTAACTTATCCAACTTATCCATTTAACTTCTCAAGATCCCTCTCTATTCTTTAAATCTGCTTAATATGTTACAAAGACACAAAATGCTAAGACACAGAGTGAGAATGAAGCAGATTAAGTAATCAGGGAAACTTTCATTTTCCAGAAACTCTGATTTTGGGTTATCTTTAACAGCATATTTCCCATCAGCAACAGAACACTTATCAGCACACTTCAAAAAACTAGGAAAGAAAAATATTACTTAATTAATCTTTGTATGAAATAAGATTTGTCAATTAGTATAAATGTTGCATACAATAGGTGCTCAAAACACTAATTTTTAATTCCCCCCCAAAAACTTAAAATATTTAACAAAGGCAAATATTAAGTAATTAAATATCCTTAGTTATGGTCCACTGTATGTTTAGCAAAACTGGTGTATACAGAGAGGAACAATAAGTAAAATTCTTAAGAAAAAAAGTACTAAGATAATTGATAAGTTGGAAATAACCCATATTTCCCCCTATGATATATAAGCTTTATACAGAAAACACTACTGGCCATTTCATCATCAATTTTCCAAAGCACAGCATCTCATAATAGTAGGAAAGTATTTGATAATATTTAGGAAATTATATATTATATAATTATTATAGTGATATCTGCAGTGCTAACAGTAGCAAATAAGAAGAAAATAAAGTGAGTTTTACAGAGGGAAATACAGAGTTTAAGGAAGTAGCAAAATATGAGGTTTGCCTATAGTGAATGATATGCACCTGGTTGGTTGTTGTATTGTTCTCTGGGTTGTCTATAAATTTAATTGGGTGATGGGGTTTAGAATTTATTCTATTAGCACAAAGAATATACAAATCACAAGCCATGGTGGTGGCTACAATCCACAAGTGCAATTCTAAGATCATTTTTTCACATTTGAGAGGAAGATGCTGATGTAGAAGTCCATTAGAAGTTTTAAATGGATTAAGTCACGCCTTTTGATATAAGCAAATAGTCATATATGAAAAGAATGTGTGAAAGCATACACTGCCAACATCTTCATTTATTCCACATCTATGTAATTTGTGTGCAACAATGCTTGTCTCAAATATGAAAAAGAAAATCTTCAATTTCTCAAAATGTGTGTAAATATGTATGTATATGTGTATATGTATATACATATACATGCATGCATACATAGGGTGCACATTAAGACCTAGAAAAGATCTACAAGCCTGGACACAAAGAGAACAAAAAAAAAAAATTTTTTTTTCATGTTTGACTTCTGTAGTTTAATGGAATCTATGCTACACAATTGACAAGTATAGAAGACCCAACTTCTGGAACAGCCTGAGCTGCCAAGAGTAACAGCAAAGAGTTTTATGGAAATATTTTATCCTACTTGTATAGTAAGTCTTCGGAGCTTATATAGCACCTGTATGCTTTTGCTTGTCATACAGATGCTGAATTTAATAAAGTCTTACATAGGATTCTCTTCTATGATCCAGAGGCGCAAAGTCTTACATGAGATTTCTGTTCAGATTTCCTGGAACTGAACTTCAAGAATAATCTTATTCCATATGATTCTATGTACTCTAAAACCTCTTTTCCTCACAAGTCAATCTTATGATTCACTCACTTGCCACTTATCAAATTAAATCAGAAAAGGAATTTGACTTTGGATCAGTAACACTAAATGATGTATTACTAAATACAAACTACTAATGGATGTAGAACTAAGATATATTGTTCATTTCAAATGTACTTACCAAATTTAAAGTAAATTCACATACTATAAATTTCCCAAAATATTTCTAAAAAGAGATTGTTACAAAAAAAAAAAAAAAAAAAAAAAAAACAGCATGAAAATGTACCAAGGTTCTAATCACCTACCTGTCTACCACAAACCAATCTTCTTAGGCAAGTCACTATATCAGTATTAATTCACTTTTCAACAACAATCACATTTGAAAAGTATAATCCTCAGAAACAAAGCATGTAAGGAACTTGAAGGAACAAAGGCTTTTAGAAAACTAAATGACCTGCTTGTGACCAGTTGAGAAGCTAGAGAAAAGAAACGAGCCCGAGATCTTCTGACATCAAAGACAGTGTGCTCCTTCCTCCATTTCAATGGTCCAGATGGCTTCTGTTCATTGAACCTGTTGAAACGCTGAAGCACTTAAAATTTTATATAATTTTAGGGAGGTAAATCCTAAGTCACAGAATCAAAGAGTAATAGCTGACCTCTAGCTAAATCTCAAGTGTAAAAAGCAATATTAAAAAATAATTTTATTTCATTCTCAGGACTAATACCTTTCCAAATTATTATCCATAGTGGAATTTACTTGCTAAAGATAACTTACATCAAAACACTATTAGTAACGTTTTTGAGATTAAATGAAAGCTGGCAAAGATATTCACTATGTATTTGTTAATAGGTCCTTTTATTAAAAAGATTTAGACAGCATCTTCAAGTATTTCAAACATCTTACGTTTGGATACAGAATATAAGTTTCTACAAGATTAGCACTAATCATTTCTATTTAATTTTATTTCCTTTAGTAGAAGAAAAGGTCCACTGGTAGTACTTGGGTTGCTTTCTATTAACAGTGTTGAAAATACATAGCTCCACAAGACTGGGGATAATTACAAAGTGTAACTACTCTTACTAACATGTAGGACAAAATATATACAGTGCACGCAGAGGCCTAACTATATGCAAAGTTCTACCTAGCATCTGAACTAGAATCCAGAGATGCTGGTTCTGGCCCCACAACCTATGTGACTTTAAGAAAACCATCTTAAAGCTTTACACTTTAATTTTCTCATGTATAAAATGAAACGGAGTAGCTGAACTCAAGGACAGTCCCACTTAGGTTTATAACATCTAAGAATCTACTACCAAAAGATAGATGATAACCCCCCAAGAAGGAATATTCATAGGCCAAATAGTGGAGTAAATTCTTTAAATTTTTATATACAGATACATACACACATATATAAGCACTAACACACTATATGCCCAGATATTGAGTGGTGGTCTAGGACCAAGATCTGAAATGCCAAAGGGTTGTACGAAGGGTTGGAGGGGAGTAAAATAGTAAGTAGAGTAGTAGCTGGGGCATGGGAGGTGTCAGGTCTATAGAACTGCCCTAAGGCTGGAAGGGCACAAGGAATGGAGAAAGAAGTTCCATATTTAACAGGGTTATACTTTAAAAAAAAAAAAAAAAAAAAAAAAGCTACGTGGAGAAAATCACTAGACTCATCAATTTCCAAATGACAGACCTCTTTTTCTTGTCTTTGTGGCCCCTGCAATGTATCTTGGTTCATAGTAGCCACAGTAGGTACCTAAGAAATGTTAGCTGACACCCTGCTAATTCACCAGTAACTAACTGAAGCATACTCTAAAGCTATAGTCTGAATGTGTCCCCTACAAATTCTTATGCTGAAAGCCTAACCCCTAAGGTGATATTAGAAGGCAGGGCTTTAGGAAAGATCTGCCCTCAGGAATGGGATTAATGCCCTTACCAAAAGGAAAACCCCTTTACCCTTCCACTACAGAAGGTTACAGTGAAAAGGAATCAGGAAGAGGAAGGGCCCTCACCAAACATACAGGAATTTGCCAGCACCTTGATCTTGAATTTCTAAGCCTCCAAAACTGAAAATAAATTTGGTTTAAATTTTTTTTTTATTTTTTCTTTTTCTTTCTGTAAGTCTCCAGTATTTTTTAATAACAGTCTAAAGAGATTAAGACATCTGGTAACAAACTCTCTGATAAACACTAGGAGTCCTGTAAGTTCTTGTCCTCTAAGAGTTGAGTTCACACTGCGAAAGAAAACAAGTAGAATAAAGCATAAAATGCTACAGGCCACTATATACAAGGTATTTCAGATCTTTCAAAAAAACTGGACTGGAAAATTTCTAAGGTAACATTTACTGAGTGCCTGTGTATTAAGCATTTAACATGCTTGCAAATCTGAGGTAGTTTCACCATCCTGTCTTACAGATAACAAAACCATGGTACAACAAAATTAAAAGCAGGTTCTAATGGCAAATCTATATCTACTATATGTACCATGATATCTCTGATTACATCATCTTTACACTTGTCTATTGGGGGAATTATCAAAGCCATTCAAAATTATTGTCCTGAATCATGATGAAAAGAGCACTTAGGACTTTTTTAAACACAAACCTGTGGCACATTCATTACTTACTTGAATGATCACTTTTGAAAATTTGTCTTCACCCGGGAACACCAGAAAATTGTATCTTTTAATAGCTATATATGCATCTAACATGTTTTGGCATTTAAGCCTATATGATTATAAGTCTAAATAAAAAGTGTAAAAAATTGGATAATATAACCAAAATTCATTTGCGAAAATAGATATTTGGAAGCATTAACTGCGAAGGGAAAAAAACTGAGAAATGATTCATCTACAGTTTTGGGTCATACCACTGATTCCAATATTGAGAGAAAAAAATAAATTATTACAACTTTTTTGAGTGAGAGGAGACTGAAACAGAAATGACCTAAAAGTTTAAGAAATACAACTGATTAAAATGTTACATGCCAAAGACACTGTAGGTACCCAAAGAATCCTGTTAAATGAACTAGACAAGTGGGATGACTAGAAAATACCCTTACTTATGAAGTTACTTTTTAAGCTTGAAAACAAAAAATGAGGGTATATTTTAAAAGAAATAAAATAAAGGCTACAAAACCTCTGAAATCAAAACACAGTATGTTCTATCTCTGCATAAGTTAAACCCCTCAGGGATGAGGGCAATGTCCAGAGGATGGTGTGTACACTACTTAGCACACTAATGCTAGTTAAATATTGACAAAATAAGACTTTCAAAGCTTACCTTCTATTTTGTAAATAAAGATTACAAGTTATTTCCATTACATTTTCATATTCCTTCTATGTATTCCACAAATATGTAAAAGATTATAAATTATTTCTAGAAGCTATTTTTTTGCTGTTGTGGATGTTTTTTTTTTTTAATATTGGTTTTGGTAGTGCTTATTAGTGTTTTAAGAGTCATCCTTAAGGCTTATCAACAGCATCATTAATACTATATTCATTTCATTAAAAACATAAGTAGCTTAGATTTAAAAGCAAATCTAATTCCAAAGCTATTTCCACTATACATACCAAGACCAAATTTTTCTTTCTCCCCAGAATTCTAATGTTACATGATTTACCAAATAATTTCTTAAATAAGTGTATATAAGTGCAGTCAGATGTGTAGGAAAAATGCTTCTGACACCACTTGTCCAATTTACTCATCAAGATCTACTGGATACTGATCCGTCTTTGATGCACAACTTTTTAACATTTTTATTTCTTAAACTTTAGGTTGTTTGTATTTCAAACTCCCTTCTCTTTAAAACACACACACACACACACACACACACACACACACACCTCTAGAATAAACTGGTTTTTTTGTTTTTTTTTTTTCCCCCCAATACTGCACGAGTGGAATGATCCAAAATTATGGGCCATATCCATATTCTTTCCTGATCAAGGATAACTTTGGCCTGTAAATTCCATATGCTATTCAGATTACATTTCCAACAGCACCCTAGCCAGTAAATAAATATAATCTCAAACAGATTTTGTTGTGTTTCTATTTTAATACGACCACAGGAAGTCAAAATCGAGACTAAATTGTATTTCTAGAATTCTAAGATTAATCAGCGTCTGCATTAAAGTCGTATTTTACATTTTACGTACTAAAGCATTTGGCACATTCAATTCTGGCTTTACCAACAAAAGCTTCTACCCCAAGATGAGGAAAACATCCTTTTCATTTTTTAACTGGAAAGGTTATAAAAAAAAAAAAAAAAAGCCAACTACTCGAAGATTTGCATTTATATTTAAGTCAGCAGTCTGACAAACCCAGGAACTCACGTTCAAATCCAGAAACCTGGCGATCAACAACACATGAGTAATGTGCGAGCACAATCCCTGGGATTGACATACCACTTCATCCGCCCTCCCTCACCATCAATCCACCCCCAAAACCCCAGCCCACCAAGCACACGATTAAATATGTCTTCCCCAAGAGAGCCGAAAATGCCGAAAAAGGGCTCCCCTTTGAATGAAAAGGCATCCTTTCCTAGCCTAGAGGCCCTGGTTGGCTCCGCGATCCTAGCTCCAAAGAGGCCCCATCTCGACGCCCTGCACATCCGCCCCGCCCCGGGCCCTCTCGTGTCCCCTCGGGCGACAAAACCCTCCCTCCAGCGTTTATCCAGGACTGACAGTTAAGGCTGCAGCAGCCGCGGCCACCAGGGGCCTACTCCAGGCACCGGCCCCTTCACACCACGCGCCCCCAAACACTCTATCCGGCAGAGGTGGGGGTGGGGGAAGGGGTGCCTATCCTTGCTAGGAGGGTCCCGAAAGGTGGCGAGGGTAAAAGAGCAGACCGAGGGGAGGACGCGCCGCCGGGCCCAGACTGCGTCCGCAGCAACACTAACCTGTCGTCGCCCCCGCGCCTGGGCTGCGGCCCTCGCAGCTGCGGCCGCTTCACTGGTCGTCGTCGCCCTCGCCCACCGCCTCCGCCCGCCACCGCCTCGTTCCCTTTCGCTGCCGCCACCGCCGGGGCTCATGCGGGACCCGCGCTTCCTTCTCCGGAAACCGAGGCCGGGAAACGGGGCGCCTCGGCCGCCGAAAACCCGGCACTCGTAGCTAGCCGCCGCTGTCTACACTGGGGGGCTGCGGGGCCCTCCTGCTAGGGGCTACAGGCCGCGAGCTACTGCGAGAAGCTGAGGGAGGCGCCGCCGCCTGCGATCGGGGTCGGCAGAGGTGAAGCGTAAGTCGGAGGCGGATGGCGGGCGCCCGGGCCGGCAGATAACTACGCGGCGGCAGGGTGCGCGAGCGAGCGAAGTGTGGTGCGTCGGGATCCTGGCGATTGGTAAAAGGCCCTGTCTCTCCTGTAGTCACCCCGAACCCAGCGCCACCATCTTGGGAGAAACACGGATCTCGCGACCGCGGCGCAAGACGGGAGGACTGGCTGGGCGGGCCGAGTATCCCAGCAGGCAGCGCGCGCCTCCCGGCCGGGCGAGAACTCCAAGCCGAGACGCGGGGACGTAGGGCGGGGCCAGGGTGCGCGCGGGAGGGCGCCGCGTTTCGCCCCGCCCTCCCCTGCAGGCTCTGTCCCCGCCTACCGCTTGCCGTCGCCGCCGGGCGCAGGGGTCGGTGGGAAGGGGCGATGGCCAGCGGTCCCCCGGCGTCCCACCAGGGTCGGTCGCCATCTTAAGACTCGGCAAAAGGAATAATCTCATTTTTTAGCCCCTGCTCTGTGGCCTAACATAGACCTGGGTACACTCTGGAAACCCCAGCGATCCCCAGAATGGTTGAAGTCCCGGGTGTACCCAGCCAAGAAACGCCTCCGATTTTGCGGGGGGACGAATCGACTCCGTATGTCAGCCTAGGCAGTGTTGAGAGTTCTCAGGCCCGAGGCTGGGCAGAAGTCTAGTTACTAGGTTCCGATCTAAATGCCTTTTTTACTCAAAACCGCCCTTGTAAACATTTCAGGGGTGGCCCGAGAGTGCGGGCCAGCTTTCAAGGACCAAGGTCATCTGCTTAGGCCTCTTTGCCATGTCACTAGTTTACCAGAGACTAGAAGGTAAAAGCCCACCTCCTGCAGTGTTGTCTTTGAGTAGGTTGTCAGTTAAGATAATGGTCTCTTGGTTGACCCCCCACGTGGGTAGAGGGTAGTTTTAATCCGTATGACAGCCAAACCTTTTAAATTCATGCGTCATATTTGGTACTAGAGCGACTTAAAAAGGGTTTCTTTTAACTTATTTATTTAAAAGGGAGATTTTGCTGGCAAAGTTATTTAAAAAATCACTAATTTAGTCTTAAGGTCTGCCACTTTGTGGATAAGCCCTTAAGTACTGTATGATACCCCAGTCATCTAGTGTTACAAAAATTTTGATGTCACCAATCAGCAGTGAATTTTTACGCTGTAATTCTTACATTGTCCTTTTTATAAAATCAGATATGACATCTTTATACTTAAGTGTGTGTATATATATATATATATATATATGGATAGATAAAATCCACCTCCCACCTATAAGCAATTAAAAATTAACCAACTATAAAAAATAAGTAATTTCAGTTATTCTAGGACAATTGATGACAAATGAAAGTATAAAGCCATTTCTGATTATAAGATTTTTTTTAAATATCTTTATTCATTTTCCATTTCTCCCCCATTACAGATTCACATTTGGAAACTATAGGCAACTGAGAATGAAAATCTTTGAAATGCTTTATTAGAATAAATAAATCAAAACTTTACTACTAGATTTATCAAATGGGGATACTTCTAGCTATTTTACTTTCTCTTAAGTAGAAATTGAGTAAGTGAAATGTAATTTTATAATAGACTGAAGTTTTAACTGTGGCCAAAATCCATGAGTTCTGAAAAGTCTAAAGACTGAGGGAAATAAATCTACTCTTAGATGTTGAAGTGACCATTTTGGTTTTAAGCAAGACCAAGGAAGAACCTAATTTCTCCTAGTATTCTGGAAAAATTACCCTTATCCCTTTTAGTTCATCAGTGTTAGATATATATTCTTATGTGTGACTATAGTGTTAAACTTGATTCAGGAACTCTATTTTTTGGCTTATCCGTTTTCAAATTAAGGAGTGTTGATTGATAAAAATTGTCAGCATGAATATTATCAGGAGTCCTCAGGATACCAGTAGTGTTCCATTTTCATATATATCAGTTTTGATGGTAAAAAAAAAAAAAAGTTTGCCCCATATCAGACCCTTACTTCTATTCAGGTATGTTTTCCCAGAAAAATTTAGTATCTAAGTGTGCAGTAAATTCTTTAGACTATTCTAGTCCAAATAAGAACCAGTAGTTTCTAATAATTTTCCCATTTCAGGTATAAAGTAAAAAGCAGTTCAATTTTATAAGCATATACATTAATGCTTTGTACAAACTTTGAACTTCTTTTACTCAGAACTGTGCCAGGCCTTGGGAAACAATAAAAGATCAACCATTATCTATCCTCCTCCTCCTCAAGAAGGCAGTTCAGGAGGATATCACACATGCAAAAACTGGACACTTTTTGGAGTAACCCAACACTTCAGTGATTGTGGGGTTGGTGTGTCTATTAATATGTACTTGCTAGTACTAATAAACTTTTGAAAATGAAATATTTTTCCCTAAACTGCCAGTGAAGTTAGTGTTTTGACAGGGCTGTTTCAGTGCTCAAAATTTCTTATTGATGTAAGTTACAACAGATGAATCAAAGTACAAAACCACAATTTTTTATTCCCAGCATGCCCCACAATCAGAAATAATCTGAGAGCATGAAAGAGAAAGGTCGTGTGGTGATATTCACAATTGCTATTTTTAGGCTGCATCAAAATGTAACACACTCAGCTCTTGAAAGATACTAAAATTTTGGTGTATGAGTAGCTCCCAATATTTAACAAATAATACTGAAGCAAAATTAACTCCAAGATGCATGTGGTAAGTTCCCAGTAAATGTTAGTATTCAATAAATAAAGTATACAATAAATGTTAGTGCTTACTAGCAATAGTAATATTAGTATTACCAATAGCATTATTTACCATTATATGTGTTCAGTATGAACTCTTTAGTGCCCCAACTTCATATATACAGACCTAAATTTGCCTTCTTTCTGACCTGTCAAGTATGAATCATCCTTCCTCCTTTATACCGACAGACTTTTTTTTAAGGGGTCACCTCAAGACGCAACTACCTTTGTTTTTCCCTCTCCTGTTCATAAATTCTCCCTTTATTGACTATCTCTTCTGTTTTAAAAGGTTTCTATACTCAGATTACCATTTCCTCCCAATCCTTCTTCAACTACTAAAATGTAGCACCTACCACCATTTTACTTCATCAATGTCACTTGTAACAATGTCACTATAGTATAATAGCTAAATCCAAAGGTTGCTTCTCACTTTTCATGGTATCCCATCTTTCTGCAACCTACATGCTAACCAATGCCTCCTGGAAACTGCTCCCTTAGTTCCATCACCTTAAGTTCTCTGACTTCTCTTCCTAGTGTCTTAGGCTACTCTTCCTCACTTCTCTTAAACAGAATCCTCTTCCTCTCCATCCTTGGTTCTCTTTACACACCATATAACACAGTCTCTGATAGTACCATTTACATATACTCTTCCTCTATCACTTCAGTCAGGGTTCAAGTCTGAATATTGAACATAGACCTCACTCGGAAACTTCAGACACTAAATTTTCAACCCCTTGTTAGGAATTTGAACTTGAATGTTCTATAACACCTCAAACAGTATGTCCCATTTTCCACCATTAGCTGAGATGGGGACAACCGTGCAGAGGAGCAGATTTTGCAATAACAAGAAGGAATTTAGTTTTGTCAGCATTACATTTGAAAAACTGTTTGATAGCTATAGTAGAGACTACTTGCTTGTTGACCCCTAATGTGCATATCTGGCCAGACACATGTTTATCCATACTGACCCATTAGTGTGTCTATGTTACTATGTTCTGGCCAATAGGATGTGAATAAAAATGATGTTTGCAACTTCTAGATCACACTATTGAAAGAAATGATGCTAAGCTGCAGTGGCACATGCATGTAGTCCCAGGTACACAGGAAACTGAGGGAAGAGAATCACTTGAGCTCAGGAGTTTGAGGCCAGCCTGGGCAACATAATGAGCCCTCTCCTCTGTCTTTAAAAAAAAAAAAAAAAAAGGAGAAGGAAGAGGAGGAGAAAAGGTCTTTATCCCTTTCTGATGATTGGAATGTAGTGAGCTGTTTTGTTGGAAGTTTTGAAAGATAGTATTTTCCCCAAAATTTATGTTGAAACTTAACCCCCTTTATGGTAGTACTAAGAGGTAAGGTCTTTTGGAGAAATGATTAAGTCATGAGAACTCTGCCCTCATACATGTGATTACTGTTCCTATAAAAGACCTGGAAGGAACTACCTTAGACCCTCCTTTGCCCTTCCATCCCTTCCATCATGTGAATAGCATTCATTCCTTGCAAAGAATGCAACAAGTTACCATCTTGGTAACAGAGAAGCCCTCACCAGACACTGAACCTACTAGTACCTTGATCTTAGACTTCTCAGCCTTTAGAACTGTGAGAAAATAAATTTCTATTCTTTGCAAATTACCCAATATCAGGTGTTTTGTTATACTAGCATAAACTAAGATGGGGAAAGCATTCTTAGTATCACAGAGCAGTAAGGTGGGTCCTGAGGACTTCGTTAGGAAGAGCCTGTGTATCAGCATAAACTTTGATTTGAATCAGCTATTAACATTTGTAATCTTCCATGATTACTGTAGATCCCTTTTACTGCAGCTGGCCTTGTATCCTAATAGCCTAGTGAAAATATCAGAGAGATATAGGAGTCTGGAATTAGGGGAAAATTAAACCAAATCATCCTATAGTTGTTGACTTAATTGATGATGCTGCCATTTGTAGAAGTCCCAAATCATAAAAAGTCTTGGTAATCCTAGATTTCTTTCTTTCCCTCAAGAGGCAGTCATATATTCCTTCCAGAATTGATGTAGATAATATAGCAAAATTTACCTGCAAGTGACAAGATGCCAAGCAAGATCATAAACCCCTTCCAGTTTAGTTTCCTCATGTATAAAACGGGTTGTTGTGAGGATTAGATGTTAATATACATAAAGCAATCTAAAGAATGCTTGGTACATAGTACAACAAAGGTGAACCTTTTTTTTTAATCCCAAATCTCAGTTTTGCCACTTACCAGATACAGAATCTTCAGTATTTCAATTGATATGCTTCCTCATCAGTAAAGTAGGAATAACAAAAGTAATGATCTCCTAAGGCTACTGTAAGCTTTCATTCTTCCATTCAATACTTGGTTTTAGCAGATCTTACTTAGTAGCACTATTCTAGGTGCCAAGAATAGAAGAGTGAACAAGACAAACTACCTTCATGAAGTTTATGATCTAACAGAGAAAGAAAACCAACATATATGTGATGTGTCAGAATGTGATAAATGTCAAGGACAACCATAAAGCAATACAAAGGGAATAGAGACTGCAATAGGAGTTATAACATGCAGGGTGGCCAGAGAAAGTGTCATTGAAAAGATGACATTCAAGCAGAGGCTTGACATAGTGAGGGAATGGGCGGTGGGCAATATAATGGAAAAAAACCTTTCTGGACATAAAAAGCACTGAGATAAAAAAAGTGCCTAAAGCCACCTCAGACAACCTAGGAATACACTATGACTGGAGCAGAGGGAGGGCAGAAATTAAAGATGAACTCAGAGAAGTCACCTTGGGTCATAGCCTGGAGTGCTTTGTTGGTTACCCTAAGAATGTGGGTGTAGCCACTGAATAAGGTGTGAAGACTCTGGAAGAGTTTGAGAAAGTTTTAAAGATATAGCCTGTAGAAATTATGCAGCTACTGTGTGAAGAATAGACAAAAGGTAGAGCATATGGAGTGTTTAATACCTGACACATGGGAAGTAAATGGTAATAAGCATTATCATAATTGTTATTATTGTCATTATTATTATCAACATTATTGTAATATCCATTTCCTCCTCTAAAATCACACTGTTACTCCCTTAAATTTAGACCCTTAATGTTTCAGAAGTAGAGTGTAAGGTCTACAAGGGCAGGGCCATATTATCTCATTCCCTATTTTATCCCCAACACTCAGTAAATTCTTGTCCATATTATATTACTTTATATTACTGTATGTCCTCAACACAGAATCTTTTTTAAAAGAAACAATTATGACCATATTATTTCTTTTCTTTATCAGTGACTCTCCATAACTTCTGAATATGGTCCAAGAACAAGGCTTATTAGATGTGGCCTCTGCCTCCCTTCCAGTTCCATATCCCCATATCTAACATGAACTCATTGCTCAAGGTGTACTTACACACTTGAGTTATTTGGAATCCTTCTGCATGCAGATTCTTCTACATTTTAGAAGAGCCCAAATACCTTTTCTGAGAAGTCTCTGATTTATTCAAGCAGGGTTGTTGTTCATGGCCAAGTGCCACTTCTTCTCATCCAACCACTTCTCTCAAACTGTTGATGTATATGCTTTCACTTCTGTTTCCCCTTAAGCTTCTTAAGAAAGGAGAGTGTCCTTGACTTCTTGTGTTCCCAGTCCCTATCTAAATGGGTGAAACTGGGTAACTTCTCCAAAAAATGTTCAAATGAATGAGTGAATCAACCCTTGTGAATGCAGAGGTAAAAGAAAAGGAGGAAGTTAAGAATTAAGACCAGCATGTCAAACAGAAGACTCCTTCACTAAGCTAACATGTAATAATGTATCTTTAGATATTTCACATTTGAACTATGTCAAGTTATTCAAGGTGCAGAGGTGCTTGCTTATGCAATTCAGTGGGGTCAGAAAAATCAGGC
Organism: Sciurus carolinensis; assembly: GCF_902686445.1. Classification (NCBI taxonomy): domain Eukaryota; kingdom Metazoa; phylum Chordata; class Mammalia; order Rodentia; family Sciuridae; genus Sciurus; species Sciurus carolinensis. The sequence continues at coordinate 73,726,134 of NC_062214.1, forward strand.
AAATTATCATAAAAACATATTTGTGAATTCCAATAACTAAGTAAGGAACAATGAATAAATCTTTTAGAACTTTATTATATCATGTATAAAATTAAGATATAGTCCTTGTGAATCTATGACTTATTCAACTACCAATTCATCTGTAATGAATTCAATCACTAATTGCACCTACATCCCAGACTACCTAAGAAGTTATTGAAGCAAAAACCTGGAAGTTCTAGAAAAATCATGCTTTGATCTTGGCCATTTCAATCCCTTTGTGCCTGCTCTAACTCAGCTGGAGAGTAGGTGAAAAAGGAAGCATTTCATTGAACACCAGCTGCTGCTACTGTTTTCCGAATTTTTGGACTACAACAGTTCCACTCAAATCAATGAAGCAACACTTAGGAATATTTTTCCTTTTGACAAGTGTATCTTTGAGGGTTTTAAATTCATTCATGCTGTATCCATATGTCCAAAAATATTTTAAATTCATTTGTTGATTCTAACAGGGATTCTCACAAAATATTTTTGAACTGAGGAAGTGCACTGATTTAATAAAATCTTGTTATTAAAGATGGTGCAGACAACTGTTCTTATGGGGCTTTATTTTTTTCACAGTCTCAAGACATCTAGCTAGGGAAGAATCATGAATATCATTTGTATTTGATAAACAATATTTTATTTTTTTAATCTTGCTTGGAGATGACAATACAAAATACAAAATTCTGTTGTCAGAATAAAATTTTACTATGTGGATTCTTTGACACTGCTTCAAACAGAATTTTATATTTAAATCTTCCTTTTAAAGACCAAGATCTTTAAAGATAAAATATGGATATTATTCATGATAAAATATTTTGTTACTTCTTTTTTTAAGTTCCTGCTAAGCATGATAGTAACTGCATCTATCTGTCAGTATTTAACACAAAGTTCCTGAAATTATAGTACATTTCCACGGATTAAATTTGTGTACTCATTAAGTGCCAGTTTCTTGAATAAATCTCATAATTATTACAACCTTGGGTATTATAAATTTTATAGATTAGAAAACTGAGTTTAGAATAATAAGTAAGATTCCTGTGTTTCACAGCTAAAAACTAGTAGAGCTAGGATTTACAAATACCTGTGTGTGCATGTGTGTACTCATGCACGAATATACATGTGTGTTCTTGTTGTAGCATGTTGCTTCCCCCAAAAGCAAAGATAATTTTTTTTAATTTCAAAAATATTTCAACAAAATGTTTTCTTATTCTTTTTTTTTTTTTTTTTTTGGTACAGGGGATTGAACGCAATGGCACTTAAACATGGAACCACATCCCCATCCCTCTTTTAAAATATTTTATTTAGAGACAGGGTCTCACTAAGTTGCTTAGGGACTCACTAAGTTGCTGACTAACCCCTTTCCAGCATCCTGTCTTAATCATATAATGTTAGAACAGCTGATTGACTTCTTTAAACCTTGATTTCTTCATCAAGAGGATGATATTGTGATGATTAAGAGACAATATAACTATTAAAGAGACAATGCATTACTAAGGACTTAACTCAGTGCCTGGAACATAATAGATGTTCAATAAATGTTGATGAATAAATGAATGAGATTGTCTTAGTTCAGGTTCCTGAAAACAGATCTTGAGGTAATGACTTGAACACAAGATTATTTGGGAGATAATCTCTCCCTCTCAAAATTTGTAAAAAAGTGATTTGGGGCAGAAAAGCAACAACAAAGAAGGTGCCTTGCCAGTCAAGTGCCCACTGTGGCCAACTGGAATTCTGAAAGCTGAAAAATTCTGCTGAGAAATTCTGGAAGCCAGTGCAGAAAACTCACTTCACAGTTATCCTGAGTGTATAACACAGTCATCCTTATCGAACTGGTTTACTGTGATTGACTCATGGAAACTCTGGTCAGAAAAAGTCCTAAGCAAGAAATGTAGATTCTGGTCACTGGAACTAGAACTGGCATGCAGTACCATTGGTTAGATCCAGGGAGTCAAGAATATCTGCCCTGCACAGAAAAAAATGAACAAACAAGCCAAACTTGATGAATGTACCATAGTTTGAATCTGGTCTTCATGCTTCCAGGCTTAGAAAACCATTTTAGCCATCCCACTAATCAAATGCACATTAACCAAGCTCAAGAGATGGAATTATAATTCAAAAGACCAATTTATTGATTTAAATTGAGAACTGTCACAAGAGTTGGAATATATGTGACCAGAGCAGTCTTTTCTTGTAAGAAGATAAACAGGACACCCAATTAACAGTAGTTTCCTCAGGAAGCTTGAAATCTAGAGAAAGGGAATTGAAGGAACTGAGTTTTTGATGACAATAAGCTAAAATACCTTGTAACTGCATGAGGTTCAGTTAGCTGCAGTCAGTAAACTCAATGTGTGGAAAAGCACAATGACAGAGAAAGATAAAGTTTCATTGGCAACAAACAAGCATTGTTGGAAGATGCTTGCTCCTGCCTTCAACAACCATCTTTCCCTTGCCCTAAGGGAGAATCTTTTATATGATTTTTCAGGGGAAGTTATGTGGGTCCTGGACAGGTGGGTGCCTCACTTTGTCCAGTGTTTCAAAAAGTAACCTCTTTGGAAAGTGGGCTATGTATATCTTATCTCTTTTACATAGGTCAGCTAGAGTTACAATCCTGTGGGTCTACAGAAGGCATAAATGATGAAAGTTTCTGTGTTGATTAGAGTAGCCTGTGTCTGGTGTTGTGGTCAGTATTTCTGACAAGCATATTTCCAGATGTAACCTCCCATAACTTGGGGCTAAGGAGCACTAGGAAAGGAGGGTTTTATGCATTCTTGTATGGCTTCAGTGTGCAGTTTATCTGTACAAGACAAAACAGACAGAAGCAAATAGAAATTTCTGAGTACTGGGGCCAGGGGCAGAGGGGGTTGGGAGGGGTGCCCTTTCAACCCACTACATCCAACTACCATTAAGAATTGTCCTGATAGAAGAATGAGAATATTTGACACTTTTGGGCCAACATCCTCTGGGAGAGTCACAGTTAGTATTTCCTGATCTAACTTTATCCATTGTTTCCTCTGGTGACTAACCCTCTTAATTGAGAAATATCAGGTTTCAGTTAGGTCTGGCAAGCCTGGAAGCCAATTTTAAAGTGACTTATATCAACCTCTGCTCTGGTGCATTATGTGACTAATCTGAAAGCTTACCATCCAAAAGGCAATCTTCCTTTTCTTTCTTTCTTTCTTTTTTTTTTTTTTTTGTTTGTTTTTTGGAGCTTTCCATTGTGGAGGTCAAGAACCAACAATATTATACTTTATTCCCTGAATGTAATCTCCTCCCATCCAGAAGTCTTTTCTGCTATGATTCTGAACTTTGAGTCCCTCAAATCTATGAAACCTACCAACTAGCTCAGATTTTTTATTTCTCTTTCATGTCGATTATTTCTCATATGAAATATGACATATTTGTTCTTACCTTTTCATTTCCTAGTCATTATTTAACCCAAAAGAAAAGTTCAAAGAATAGCACAATGAGCCCAGAGGCTCAGGAGGCTGAGGCAGGAAGATCTGAAGTTCAAAATCAGTTTCAGCAACTTAGTGAGACCCTGTCTCAAAATTTAAAAATAAAAAAGGCGGGGACTGGGGATGTAGCTCAGTGGTTGAGCACCAATCCCTGGTACCAAAAAAAAAAAAAAAAAAGAATAACACAATAACCATGCATACCATGCATATTTCTCACCTAGATTTCCTGAGAGTTCTTATTTTGCCATATTTATAGTCACCCCCTGTCATTTTAACTATAGAATTATCTGGCATAAATTACTGATTTTGTAACACTTTATTCCTAAACACCTTGGCATATTTTTTCCTGAGAAATGGACTCAGTGGTAACTATAGGCAGGTGGGGCATGACTAGAGGAGGTTTGTACTGGGGGTATGCCCTGGAAGGGTTCATTTTTTCTGCAGTCCCTTGCCTTATTCTGGGCTCAGAGTAATGAACACAACTAACCATGGACTAAACCTCTGAAATCATGAGCCAAAATAAACTTTTCCTCCTCTAAGTTGTTCTTGACATGTATTTTGGTCGCAGCAACGCAAAGCTGGTTAACACAACCATTGTTTTAGTCAGCTTTTTCGCTGCCGTGACTAAAGGACCTGACCAGAACTATAGAGGAGGAAAAATTTATTTAAGTGCCCACAGTTTCAGAGTGTCAGTCCATAGGCAGCTGGCTCCATTCCTCAGGGCTTGAAGTGAAGCTGAATATCAAGGAGGAAGAGTGTGACAGAGGGAAGCAGCTCATGTGTTGATTGCCAGAGACTCCACTGGCCCACCCCATAGCCACGCCCCCAGTGATCCACTTCCTTCCAACCACACCCTACCTGCCTCCTGTTACCACTCAGTTAATCCCATCAGGGATTAATTCACTGATTACGTTAAGGCTATAATCATTTCTTTTCCAAACATTCTTGCAATATCTCACATGTGAACTTTTGGGGGGACACTTTACATCCAAACCTTAACAACCATAATACCATTTGATATTTCACATTAATTCATTAACATTACCTAAGAAAATATCCATATTCGTTTCGCTCTAATCATGTGAATAATGTTCTTCATATATTTTTCTCATCTAGGATCCAATGAAATATCACACATATCTTTATTTGTCTTATTTCTATAGTCTGCATTTATCTAGAAATGTCCCCAGAATTTTTTTTTCTTATATGATCATGCTATTTTTTGAAGATTCCAGGGCAGTAGTTTTATAGGAGGTCCCACAATCTGATTATATCCATGTAATACATTTTTTGGAAATGGCATTACCAAGGTGATGTTATATATTTATCACATGAAGAGGCTCATAATGGTAATTTGTTCTATCTTTCGTGATACTACTTGGTTAACATGGTGTCTACATTGCTCCATTATAAATGTACATTTTAATTAATAAGTAATCTGAGTGGTAATACTCTGAGAACTGAGTGAATATTCCAGCAGTTTACCTATTTCTGACACCCATGGGCAAACATTGTCTGAATTAACTCTAGATTGGTGTTGCCCAATGATAATTTTTCCATCCTTTCCATATGTACTAGCTATGTTCTTTAATAAAGAAGAGCTTTTCCTTCTACCCACCAATTTCCTTTAGTAATAATATAGTTTCAATTTTTATTCAATATATCATAGCATATTATTTGTTTCAGGGCTCAAATTGTTCAGATTTGGTCAGTTGGGGCTCTTCCAAGTCAGTTTTTTGTTTGTTGGTTGTTTTTGCTTTCTTGATGTCCCCTTCAATCTGCTTTGCTTTTTGGCACAGTAACATGTTCAGGCTCATTCTGTTGTAGATCTGAACTCTGCCATTTCTCAGAAATCTGGTATCTTCCAATAAATCTGGTCAGTAGTAATTGCATCCAAGTTATCTTTACTTCAGTGACTACATTTATAGAATCAATAATGAATGAATAAATAACACTTTAAAACCACATGTGTATAATGATATTTCACATTCAACACTGCTTTCTTTCTCATATCTTCCAATTCAATATTTATTTTTCCTTTCTCCCACACTAATATATTTATCATTTGATCTATCTTACAATACACACAAATCATCAGTATCACTGTCCACAAATTTACTAAGTTCAAGATTTCTTTGTAGTTCTTTTTGCCCTTAAACTAAATCCCCATAAAGATACTTAAGAGTATTATGTTCAGAAGTTTCTTGAATTGATTCATATCAGCTTGATACACAGTTAGGTCTATTTGTTTTTGTCTGTAGGAATTTTAGGACTCATTTCTTTCATCCTTATTAATTTTTAATTTTGCATATGAAAAACATTTTGATGTTTCAAGCAACAAAACATATACTCATATACATTCCACTCTTAATTCCCATCCCTTCAACTCCATTCTCACCTACTTCCTAAGTAATCACTTTCATTCTTTTGTTTGGCCCTTCTTAAAAGTCAGACCATATGATTTCCCTTCAAGTCTCTATGATGCTAATCCAGTTTTTATTCTTTTAAGCGCAATGATTGTGCAGTAAAAGGGTCAACTCTTACTCATAAGTCAGTCACAGATACATAACATAAAAATTCACAATATTTTATCCCATAACATAAAAATAATCTTTTCCCATAGAGTTAGAGATATAGATTATTTGTGACCCTCTCAAACAATTACTGTTAACTGACAGGTCTCTTAAATGCAGTGTGGTTGGAGCACAAATTGGAGAGACAACCAGAACTAGTGACTCAAATGTCCTGCCAAACTTTTTTACCTGCTTCTTTATAGACTGATTTCAGTACTTTCTACTAAAGATCGTTTGCTTCAAGTACTGTTAAAACAAAGAAGTAGACAACTTTAGTCCTCGTGCCCTCTCCTTGCATTATTTTAAAGGATAGGATTGGTTCTGGATAACCTTACAGAAGATTCAATGACTTTTTCCTTTTTGGTTCTTTTGTAATTTATGTAAGAAAATATACCTTGATTGCTCCAGTTCCCAAACACTTCTACTCAGTCATTAAAATGTCTGACCCATTGTGCTATGGTTTGGATGTGTTCCTTTCAATATTCAGGTGTTACCAATGTGAAAGTATTATTAAGAAGTAGAGTCTTTAAGAGATGGGGTTATGTCATGAGGGCTCCTCATTTGTGAATGGCAGTAGGTACATCTATAAAGCCATCTGACAGAGGGAGTTGATTCTTTGTTGTTTCATCCATGTAAGAATACAGCAAGAAAAGCCATACCAGGTGCCCCTGATCTTGAACTTCCCAGCCTTCAGAACTATGAGAAAATACATTTCTGTTCTTTATTAGTTATCAGTCTTGGGTATACTATTAAAGCAGCAAAAAATATACTAAGACACAGGAAAATAATCAGAAAATTTAAACTTTAATGTTCATGTATTTTTCTCCTTCTTCTCTGACTGGTCTATTGCAAACTGACCAACTATGAAGGGAAAAGGAGTGTGATTTGTATGTTCTCTCTTGAACTTCTGTTCCTCTTTGTATTTCACAAACCCTAGTCCTTTTTATTTCTTTTGGAAGGAAAGGGGCAGAAAATTCTTACCCAACTAATGATGTTATGAGATGTCATGAGTATTTCCTGGGATATGTGTTGAAAGGTGACCTTCTTTAGGGACATTTTAATGAGTTTTCTTGAGACACCCTTATATCCATTATGGAAGATTTATCCCTTGTACTGCCCTCAGTATAGGTAACTGCATTTTTTGTAACTTCTTGGTTTGGGTTTCTTCCTTGGCTTCTGAAATTTTAGAATTTTTTCCCTGTTATTGTGTCTTCCTCACATCTTGGTGACTCTGTTAGATAGGATCTGAGAGAACTCCATGCTGGCTCATTCTCAGGTGTGGTCCATCTCTAAACTCTGGGAAATATTCATACATTATTTGTATTGACAAATGTGGAACCAACCACAGTCAACCATCCCCATTTCCCTTGTAAGATGTTTGGGTGTGAATTCCTAGTTTTCTAGGGCTGTAATAACAAAAGACCACAAACTGTGTGGCTCAGAATAACAGAATTTTATTCTCTCACAGTTATAGGGGTTAGAAGTCTGAAATCAAGTATTGGCTTGGCTGTCACCTCTCCAAAGCCTCTGGGGAAGGATCATTCCTTATCTCTTTCAACTTTTGGTAGCACTAGCAGTTCCTTGGCTCTTGGTAACTTAATCTAATTACTGTCTCTGTCTTCAAATGACCTTCCCCTCCTGTCTTTATCTTTGCAAGACCACCTTCATGTAGACTAGGGCCTGCTCTACTCTACTGTAATTATCCTAATTACATCAGCAAAGTTCCTATTTCCAAATTAGGTCACGTTCTATGGTAATGGGAATTAGGATTTCAACATATCTTTCTAAAAGGTGGGGGCGGTGACATCTCAACCCATTAAATAATCAGCTACCACTTCATTATGCAAGACTACAAGGACATACATTAAGATCCCCAACTGATCACCCCAAATTCTATCTCCTGACTTGAGGAAAAATGGAAATCAAAAACCCTAGCTTACCAGCAGCTCCCAAAAATTCCTCTAATAATCTTGAACCCTTGTAGCAGTCTCCTTCTTGAATAGTGGAAGAGCATATTCTTGAAGATATCAAAAAGCTAAGAAATATCTGACAGAAGACATAAATCTAGATAGGTAAAACTAGCACATGGATCTTCACGGGGAGACTTTATAGATATCAGAAGAAGTGACTGATGCTTAAGCACACTTATAGGCTAAGGAGACAAAATTTGGGATCTTGGGCCTAAGTGGGGAGGGGCCTTTGCAAAACTTCATGCTTTGAGACCCTGAATGATGAAACCTTACAAATAAAATAAAACAGAAGTAAACCAAGGCATTCCACAAAAATTATAAGCTTGGAATTTAATTAAATGACAAAAGATTACTGATACCCTCAGGGAAAAAAAATCAAATACAAGGCAAATGGAAAACTAAATGAGTGATGAATAAATAAAACAATGATACTCTCTAGTAGGATTTAAAAACATGTAGAATTAAAATATATAACCATAATTGTCTATAGGTTTGGAGGGGAGGAGTTAATATATTAAAGTGTTTCCATAATCCCTGTGTAATCCATGAAGATGACAAAAGTTTCTAAATATTTATAAGACAAAGATGCAAGATGATCTTTCAGTATAACTACTTATATTTTTTTAAAAATATTTCAAAATTTTAGAATGAGAAATGTAATAGTAAAACTAACTAATGCAAAACAGGATAACTAGAAGAAAAATGGAAACGATGGAAAAATAAAATGCGAATAATAAGTGGAAACAAAAATAATTTTATTGGAAATACATTAAATGAAAATGAACTAAATGTTTAAGATAAGGAAAAAGAGTTCAGATGATAAAATGAAATTTGACTATATGCTATTATTTAAATATAAGAATACAGGGAAGTAGAAAGGAGAAAGTTAAAAGATAAATATTATATAGACTAATCAAAACAAAGCTAAATTTATCATATTTATACAAATTTTACAAAATAAACTTACATAACAACTTACATAGTACATAGTACATAGTAACTTTCATATTATTACCACATAGTAATTTGATTATTAATACAAAGTTTACAAAATAAAGTTTAAGGCAAACTCCTGTGTGTGTGTGTATGTGTGTGTGTAATGACATTAAAAGTTTCAATTCAACCAGAAGATATAATTGCTCTAAATGTATGTGTATCTACTAATATAGCTTCAAAATATATAAAGCAAAAAATGAACACAACTCAGAAATAGACTAATTCCACAGAGTATAACACATCAATGTACTTCTCTCAGTAATTCATAAAACAAGTAACAAAGAAAAGGTTAGATCATGAAATATTTGGATAACACAATGAACGAACAAGGTCTAATTGATACATGTGTTAGTTTTTCTCGCAGGACATTGATGAACTCTGAAGCAATGTGTGAGACTGGAAAGCTGACCCTGAAAGGCAGAGTGAAGTCTGACATGATCACATGGTACAAAATTCCAGTTAGAGATTGCCACAAACAGGTGACCATTTTCCTCTGAAAACATTTATTGATTTTTAAACTTGCATGTAGTAGATACAAAATTTCCAAGGGTGAAAACTCCTGGTTTGAGGAAATGTAAAATATTATTCTTTTATTCTCTTATTCAAAGGTCTGGTAGGACTGTCTATTATTAGTATGTTTTCAAAGAGAGATGGAAAGATTAGTTAAATACATAGAGTTGGAAATTTTCAGAATGAACTGAGACTATAAAAGAAATAACCTCAACTGAGACCTGGAACTCTAAAGTATGAATACCCTAGAAATGAGAAATACCATACCTAAAATGAAGAACTAATTGGATGGATTTGACAGCAGAACAGATATAAGAAAAGACAAGAAAAATATACATGGACAAAAGTTCAATACAAAATATCCAAACTAAAGGACACAAAGAGAAAAAAGAGTGAAAAATGAAAATGTAAAAATATTGAAATAAATGATCAAATAATCTGAATAATCAGACAATCTAATATATGTGTAAATTGAATTCCAGCAAAAGAGAAGGGGGAAATGAGGCAGAAAGAATATTTAAAAATGAAACACTAACGGTTTCTTCAAACTGTTGAATACTATCAACCAACAAACTGAAAAATTCTGCTGAACCTTAGGCAGAATAAATGCAAAGAAAACCTCACTTGAGTGCATCATAAACCAAAGTCATGAGATGATCCTAAAAGTAGCCAAAAAAAGGTAACACATTTTCTCTAAAGGACCAACCATAAGATTTATTACTCACGCTTTATAGAAATTGTGAGTACAAGAGGACAATATAATGATGTCTTTGAAAACTGAAAGAAAAAAAAAAATGAAGCCAGCCTAGAAATCTGTACTCAGAATATTTTTCATAAAAAAGTATAAAATTTACATGTTTTAGAACAGAAAGTTAAAAATATTCACAGATAGCAGGTATTTTCTAAAGGAAGATCTAAAATAAATAGACTGAGAAAACCATCCCAAATGGAAGCATAGAACTGCAAGGACTAAAGAGCACTGCAATGGCTAAATATATGTAAAAAACTACAAACAGATAATAACTGTTAGAAATAATCCTATAGTTGCCATGCATAGTGGCACATGCCTGTAATCACAGTACTCCGGAGGTTAAGGCAGGAGTATCACAAGTTCAAAACCAGCTTCAGCAATTTAGCAAGGCCCTATGCAACTTAGCAAGACCATGTCTCAAAATAAAAAATGAAAAAGGGTTGGGGATGTGGATCAATGGTAAAATGCCCCTGGGTTCAATCCCTAGTGCAAAAGAAGGTGTGTGTGGGGGCATGGGGGGTGTGGAAGGAAGGAAGGAAGAAAGAAAGAATTGTATTGTGAGATTTATGACATGTTAGGAGTAAAATACATGCCATCAATTGTGCTGGGCTGGTGGTGCATACCTGTAATCCCAGTGACTGAGGCAGAAGAATTGCAAATTTGAGGACTGCCTGAGCAACTTAGGAAGACCTTGTTTTGAAAATTAAAAGGGCTGGGGATGTAGCTCAGAAGTAGAGCACCTCTGGGTGTGTATACACACACGCGCGCGCACACACACACATCAGCAATAGCACAGAGAATGAGGACATTAAATGGATTAAATATATTGTAATTTTCTTGCATTGTTCAAGAGGTGGTAAGAATAACTTAAGGTAGTCTGCAGTGATTGAGGCATTTGTATTAAGTCCCTAGGTAACTATTAAAATATTTAAAAATAGTTAAGAGAAGAGAATAATAGAATATCAAAAAAGTTGATATATCCAAAAGATAGCAGAGAGAAAATGTGGAATAAAAAATAGACAAACAAATATAAACTAAATAACAAGACTAGAGATCTAAATGCATCTACTTTTTATTGGTTATATTTTAAACATATAGACGTGAATAATCACTCCAATTAAAAATAGAGATTGTCACACTGGATACACGAGTGGGACCTGGGTATATGCTATTTATAAGAGAAGCAGTTTAAATGTAAAAACAAAGTTAAATGAAAAGTAAAAGAAGTTAGTTACAGTATGCAAACAATGTTCAAAAGAAAGGTTTAGTTTTGTTTTTCACTGGAGGACCCAGGACTTCATGCATGTTAGGTAAGTGCCTTACTACTGAGATATGTCCTCAGTCACTGATTAATAAAAAAATCTCATATTAATAGACTTTAAGACAAAAATCATTAGAAGAAAATAGGTATATTTTATAATAATAAATTGTCAATTAGACAAATAAAAATCCTAAAGTTTCTCTACCTAATATTTCTTATATGTGAACCAAATAACTTCAAAATATATAATTCAGAATGGAGCAGAATTAGAAGAGGAAACTGATCTAAAGTCATGGAATATATAGAGAGATTTTTGTACCTGCATTTCAATAAGTATTACAACAACAATCAAAATATCAAAAATATAAAATACTTGAACAACATTAATCAAGTTAATTTACCTGATACATGTAAAATGCCACACTTAACAATTCAGACCAAATTTTCTTTGTATGTGTACATGGAATAGTTACCAAAGCATACCATATGCTAGTTGCTGATTAAAGTCTCAAAAATTTTTTAAATGATTGAAAAAAATTGAGAACAATGAAATTAAACCAAAAATCAAGAACAGAAGGATGAATGGACAGATCTCCAATAATTTAAAAATTAAATAACACACTTCTAAATAACTTTTTGGTAAAAAGAAGAAATTATAGTGAAAGTTAAAAAAATAGTTTGAACTGACAGGTAATACAGTCAGTTATACATCATATCAAACCCAGTTACACACAGCTAAAGAAATGCTTAGAGGGAAACTTGGCTTTAAATACAAAAAAACTTGAAAATCAATTATCTAAACCAGGGATCAACAGAATTTTTCTCTATATATGTATAGTAAATGTTTTAGACTTTTGGGGTTATACAGTTTCTGTCCCAATTACTCACCTCTGCTAGGGTAGAGTGAAAGCATCCATAGTCATTCAGTAAACAGGTGGCTGAACCATGGGCCTTGACTGAAACAGATAGGGAAAAGAAGTGATACTCAGTAACCAGGACTGAATATGACTCACTCACATATCCACTGACTATAAATAATACATGCTCCTTAGATCCAGTTAAAAAAAATAAGCAGTTTATCTGAGCAATGCAACAGACTATGATGAAAATACACATGAAATCACATCATAGTCTATGCAAGGAAATTGTAGAAAACCTCCATTTCTCTGTGATGGTATACTCCTCAAGTATTTATCTGAACATTGCCTCCTCAGAGAGGCCTTCCCTGGCCTCTATATATCAAAATAATATTGCTTTCACTGGTTTATTTTTTCATAGTACTTACCATTGTTTTAAATTATAATTTTTATTACTTTAAAAAAAAACCTCTCCATTTTACCTACTAAATTGCAAATTGCAAATTCTTTGACGCTGTATCTTCTCCAGCACCCAGAACACTGCCTGGCATAAAATAAGTGCTCATAATTATTTTTGAACATGTAAATGGGCGATAGGGAAGGGGACTCAAAGTCAAAAATCCCTAAGTTCCAGAAGTGATATTAAGTTATGTGCATGATGAGCTACCTAATCAATCAATTCCTGAGGCATGGTGGGATCAGACGTGAGGCACAATGAGTAAGCCCCTGCAGATCTTTGCTTACTTAAACCTGTGCTGTTCATTATACATAAAAGGGAGGATTCAGGTTGCCTTCCCACTCTCTGAGAATTTCTGATATAGCCCAAACAGTATTCCCAGCTCTCTTGGTGGCATAAACAGGCAAGATCAATGACCAGGAAAGGCTAGTGTGGAGTAATGGATGAACTTGACTTACTGCTCTCTGACTTCTTTAAAGGAGATATTTATGGAAGTGTTCTCCTTGCATTTCTTTATATTTTTGCCATCTAAGTTTGAATTCCTCAATAACTGTACTATTGTTTAGTTTTCCTTACTTTTTGAACTTTATGTAAAAGGAATCATATAGCATGTATTCTATTGTGTCTGCCTTATTTCATTCAAAATTGCATTTGTGAGATTTATCCATGGTGTAGCATGTATGCATAGTTCATTTCATTGTTATGTAATGCTAATACACTACAACTTAGCAATCCATTCTGCTGCTGATGGGCATTTGCATTCTTATTTTTTGGACATAATAAATGATGCTACTAGGAAAATTCTTGAAGTGAATGGAACCTACTGCTTTCTGAATTGTGAACAAAGTATTCTTCTACTATAGAAACAGCTTCCAAAGTTCTCAAGGTTTTCTTATTACTGAACTGTCATAAGACCTTGAATAATCACTAGATTGATTATATTCTTTTACTAGGCAGTATGATCCATGAAAGCAAAAACAATCTTCGCTTTACTTCTTGTTCTATCAATATGTTTACCAAGAGGGTATATTAGGAGGATTAATAAGATTTAAGATTTTTGAAGTCCTCTGAGCCCCTTTGGAGAACTGCACTAGATTCATTCTCTGTATATTTATAGTAATGGAATCCAAATGTATCACATATCTGTGATATCAATGACACATTAAGATCTCATGTAAGTCATACAGATTAGTCATATGTTATAAATTCTGAAATTTCCTTAATAAAGCTGTTAACAAGAAAAGAGTGACAGTAAGGACTAGCAATAACTTTGAATTGCTAGTATCTATACGAGTCTCTTAGGTAGTTCAACATTCAGCTTCTCCAGCTCCACTCAGAGAGTCTGAATCAGTGGTTCTGAGCCAGAGCCTAGAAAACTGGGTTTTTGATAAGCACCCAAAGAAGACTTCGATACATGTGTTCTTTGAGCCACACTGCTGCAGAGCTATAAATAAGCAGTGGCAAGAAGGGGGAAATAGATGTAAACTATAGGTTTTAAAAAAAGGCATATATATGTATATTTATATGTATATATAAAATGATTACAAGAAAACCAACAGTGTTTCTTGCTGGGGACAGGGGTAAAGATCTGATGGAGGGAGTGACTGCAGGAGGAAATAAAATTGTCATTATTTGCAGATGATATGGTGACTTACAAATCAGTCTAAAATAATCTACTGATATTACTCAAAATACACGTCAGTTGCATTTCTATGCACAAACAACTAGAAACTGTAGTTAAAGAGTAATACCTTTTAGAATAGGTAAATTACTTTTGTAACAGTATCAGAAAACTTTACATACAAATAAATAGTGCTACAAATCACTGAAATTTCAAGGTCATAAAGCAAAACTTATTAATGTGGCTCTGTTAATAAAGAAAATTATAAAGTTTTGTTATGGGGTATAAAGAAGGCCCAAGTAAAAAGAGAGCTACTCTGCACTTGAATAGGAATTTTGACAGAATAATATTTCAGTTAGGTTTTTTTGAGTTCTTTATATATCCAGGAGATTAATACTCTATCTGTGGTGCAGGTGGCAAAGAGTTTCTCCCATTCGGTAGGCTTTCTGTTCATCTTCTTGATTGTTTCCTTTGATTTTTAGTTAGAAACAATCCCATTTATTGATTCTTATTTCACTTCTTATGCTTTACTTTAGGAGTCTTATTGAGGAAGTCAGTTCCTGAGCTAACATGATGGAGAATTGGACCTACTTTTTCTCCTAGTAGGCACAGGGTCTCTGGTCTAATGCCTAGATCCTTGATCCACTTTGAGTTGAATTTTGTGCAGGGTGAGAGATAGGGGATCATTTTCAATCTACTACATATGAATTTCCAGTTTTTCTCAGCACAATTTGCCCCAACAGAAACTTCTTGGAGTTAGTGCTTAAATATATCAAATGCCTCTACTCTTTGAATAGGATAATTCAGAGGCAGTGTTTGTGCCATTTCTCAGCTTCCCATAGGATTAAGCTTCATTTACCCACTGAATGAGCTGGAACAATTGCACACTCTTTATTGACTGTAGTCTCTGACCTCTCCACTTATCTAATAAACTACATTCACTTCAACCTTTGTTCCACGGAATGGGAAAACTCAAATGTAGGCACTATATTTTTTAGATAAGGGATGTGTTGAGATGTAATGAAAATATATCAAATGGAATGGGTGGGAATTATGCACAGGAATTCAGGTTGGAGGTTGCCTTACATGGAGGTAGTAAGAGGTGTCCAAATGGATATATGTATAATATTTCAAGGTGGTGGTTTTTGTTCTGGGTGAGGAGTTTGAAGATGATTATTATTAAAAATAACAAAGAACCTAATAAATAAGTCAAGTTATCATAAACCAAGGATTATGATTTACCTCACTCTGTGTCCCTGAGAACTTTTGGAATATGAGAGAAGAAAGAGAGAGAGAGAGAGAGAGAGAGAGAGAGAGAGAGAGAGAGAGAGAGAGAGAAGAGGAGGAGAGGAGAGGAGAGGAGAGGAGAGGAAAGAGGAGAGAAGAGGAGAAGAGAGGAGAGAAGAGAAGAGAATTATGAATAGGAAATAAAGGAAAGAGGGGCGAGAGGAAGGAAGAAGATATCAGGTCACATTAAGATGTTTGTTGGATCCAAAAAAAATGTTATTCAGAAACAGTGAACTGATTCTAAGCAGTAAATGAAACAAGGAAATGTTAAGAGTTATTAGAAGTCTTTTCTCAACAAGGAAAGAGAAAACAGTAAGAAATTACAGGGAAACAAAAACTATAGAAGATCATTCTGTGAAGATAAAGTAATCTAAATATCATGATCTGGACCAACTGATAGAATGTAAGTAATTCGAATCCATTTTACCTAATGTTAGAATAGTTTCTTTCTTTTCTTTTTTTCTTTTCTTTCTCTCTCTTTTCTTTTTTTTTTTTTTTCTTTTTTTTTTGAGAAAAGCAGCAGTTAGGGTATTAAAACTTTAGAGCTTGAAATGTCATCACAGTACATGCTAGGTTCTACAGTGAAACATACTTGCATAGTTATTACCCAATGTCAATTTTACCCTTTCTTATTATCAGAACTCCAATTTTGATTAGGGCAGTGTTGTGCCAAATTATTTTAAAACTGCATTTGTCATCTTCCCTTGCAACTAGGCATAGCCACATGACATGGCTTTGACCAATAAGGTGTATGCACAATTTCCTGGGTGGGACTTGTTTTTTAACCTTGAACTACTGCTACTTGATCGTCTTTCTTTTCTACAACAACAGACTTTTCTCAAAGTTATGCACTAACTGAAGCTTCTTGTGCTCTGCCAAATAAGTGTTCCTTAATCCTTTACTTTTCTGACACTTTAGCAAAAATGCTTTCCCAAAGATTACTAGTAACATCTTAGTAATCAAATCCTAATTATCCTTTCCAGACCTCATCTTCTTGTAACTGATTCATCCTCTAATACTCTTGAAAGCCTCTCTTCATTGGGACAGTGTCTCAACTCTTCAAGTAATTTGATTCTGTACTGATTCTATGCTAATCATAGAAATCTTCCCTGGTTCCTAGCGTCTTTCATCATCCTTAAATTTAGACACTCACCATTTTTTGCTATTAGATTTTTTTTCTATGTCACCTCTGCTCTAGGGATTGCATTCCTTTTGAGGTTTTGGCAATTTCATTGCTGAAGATCACCTCCCAGTCTATATTTCCCCTCTGATTTCTCTCCCAGGTGCTGGGCCTGCACTTGCAGATGTGTGCTCCATACAGCCACTGCCTCCTATTCAAAATGTCCAAACTTAGAATTGCAACCCTCCTTTTTAAATCCCTATCTAGGCTCTACTTATGATGGAGACATTTTGGTCAATGGATTGTTCTAAACTTTCAGCATCAGGGGTTTACCATGTGCCAGGCACTGTACCAAGAGCTTTATGTTTTTGATTCTCACAGCAGTTCTGTCAGCTGTATCCTATTATTATCCCCATTTTACAGATGAGGAAGAGGCCTAAGAAGTGAAGTAGTTTTCCAAGGTCACACAACTTGTAGTGACTGAGACCGATCATCTGATGCCTAAGTCAGTGGTCTCCCTTTACACAATAATGCTTCTTACATCTTCCTAGTTTAAAACCTTAATTCCACATTGATTAATTGGGTATATTCTACCAATTCTATCTCCCAAACTTTCTTCTATTTCTTCTTATCATCTAACTAAAGTTTACCTACCTTCAGCTCGTTGATCAGCAGGATCACTGTTTTTCTCACCTCAGGCCCTTACACACTGTTACAAGATGACTCCTCACAACTACAGTTCCTCTCCTCCACCTCCAGGGGACAGAAGAAAATCCAGGTTCCCATGAAGTGGGTGCAGCCTACTATTTCATTCTTAGTTACAGCTTTTCTCAACATGTCTTGAACTGCAGTCAGATGACCTCTTACTCAGGAAGAATGGTTCCTAACAGACCCACCTAAGGAATTTATGATTGTCCTTGAAGATTTGAACAATCTACTGACTTCCTATGTATCCAGTCAGGTCCTCCTCTGGTTCAGAATCTATATCTGTCCAACTGCTTGCATGCCTTGGTGGGGCCTTTTTACAGTTTTCCTTTAACTTTGTGCTGCGGGTCCAGTACCTGGCTTCCTGCCATGTCTTGGTGACTAAACTCTCCCTCTTATAGACTTCTTCAGGGACTGGTGCCCAGCTACTCCTGGCAGCTCTCTCTCTCAGAGCCTGAAATTCTCTGCCAGAACCACAGAGCAGCAGCTGAGAATGCTGCTTCGTGCACCTGCTTGAGCAGCTGCAGAAATGCCTATGCCCAACCTCCCCATGACCCTGTTTGCCTGCTTTTAAGGACTATCCTTGACCTCCAACACAAGGACCAGCTGCCAGAACCACCACCTCTACTTTATGTTAGACTCTCCACACCCGGTGACTTTCCTTCAATCCTCCAAATGCAACCCACCTTGAAGTACATGTTCCAGGGCTCTCAAACTCAATTCCAGAGTGTTACTAGGTAATGGGCATGGGGTGATTGAGTATGAGAGACATGTAGCTATGTTTAAGTATATTTCTTTAGATGAGACTTTATAGAGCTTTTAATGTATTCTTGTACATTGAAACTTTCCAAGACCAAGTACTACAGGTAAGTACTATTCCCAAACTTGATAATGAGAGCCTCTTTTCTAATGAATAGCTCTAGAGACACTTCAGAAACACAGATCACAACTATAGTGGGCATATGTTTTTTTCCAGGTCCTATTTCTTTCTCACATGGCCTAATCTAGTAAGCACCATCTAAATTTCCAGAACTGTAATAAGCACCATTTCTTTAATCCCCAAAGAGCTCACAACCCAGTGCTAGAGAAATATTTCCACAGGTAAGCTGCAACACAAATGAGCAAGGATCATGTTAGAGGCACAAAGAGGGAAATAGTTCTCCTGAAGTATTTGGGGAAGTTTCACAAGAAGGGCATATTTAACTTGGGTCTTGAAGTATGGTGCAAGAAATTCTGCTCTAGGCAAAGCATATGCAAAGGTACAGAGTTACATAGCTCTGTGTATGTCTAGAAAGCAGTATGTTTCAGTGGTTTAGGATGCAGGATGTGTGAGGGCAGGTGCAAGAGATAATGCTAGAACACAGGCTGGGGCCAATAGGAAAGGCCTTATTAGATAAAGAAGTTAGATTTTGGGGTGGTCAGAAGTTCTGAGAAAATTTGTATTGAAGTGGCTGTGATGCTGTTGTGTATGTGGGGCAGACTGTTGATTCAGGTTTTGGTCTTGGTGTGGATGAAGTCTTAGCTCAGGAAGGTTGCATTGATACAAACTTCCCTTATTTTGTCATTCAAGTCATGATTGTGAACTACAACTTCTCCTATAGAATAATATTTTCACAAGGTAGTATTGACCTGTTTTCCCCACTTTGGTTCCTTACATAGTGACTCATCTTAAACACACATGTAATAAATACACTTGCTACATCTTCTATAATAAATAAGGTGTTAAGCAAGCCTACACCACCTATAAATACTAGTTTTGAGGGAAAGGAGCTCCCTAGAGGCTAGTGTGTAGAGGGTAGACACCCTGGAGGAGATCAGACTTATGGTAGGGTGGATTCAACTGGGATGGGGATGAAGAAAGGGAAACTCATCCTAAATAAAGGGAATTGCTCCTGCAAGTACCAGAAAAGGGTACTTAGAGAACAGACAGGTCCAAGAGATGGGCAGGTGATCCAAGGTGTTCTGTTAGCATGTGGAGGACAGAGACTCATGGCTCAGGGAGCAGAATTGGTATCTACCTGCCTCTGTGGCTGCCTCAATTTGCAGCTCTCCAAACTTTTAAGGGCTAGAAGTGACAGTAGAATGGAAAAATAAAACTGAAATGCTGGGGGAGGACAAGAGAAGGATATGATTTTAGAAGTATAAAATGGCCTTGAGGTTGAAGGCAAGAAAGAGTTCAGCAAATGGACAGGGAAGAAGTGAAAGATGAGACTTGGGTGAGCAGCAGGCTAGACTAAAGACAAACTGTTGGGCAGTGACTCAACTGACGAAGAGCATGAGTGTACCATCCCCAGAGACCAAGAGCCTGGGTGACTCTGACTGTCCAACATAAAGACCACAACTCTGTGTTTGTGAACTTCATGGAGATGGAACCCCATGAGTTTTGAAATGTGAATTATTATTCCTTGGACTGCCAAAGGGAGGAAGCATCTTTGCCTGCACATGACAGGCAGGTGCCAATGTCAATGATAAGATTATGAGTGAAGTGCTGTGTCAATGGTCAGTGGCAGGGGAAAGCACAGTTAGATTTGTGTGTCCTGGTGGAAACTTGAAAGGAATAGAATGATTGGGACATGGGTGCCAGGAGGCAAGTATAATATAGCCTAAATCTTTTCTCTAATCCAAAATACCCCAATGGATGAGGGAGTAAGCTTATCAATTAATTATATGAGGTCAAATTTGAGGAGCCAGTGAAAAAAGTCTTGGGGATAACTGTCAAGCTCAAATTAAGTTTTGGTGCTGAAATCCTATCATATCAAATATTACCTGAAATAATTTAGATTGGGGATGTTTTAAATTAGGTGGATTTCACTTTAATTGGATTTGACTGTGATACAAAATCAGATGTGAATCCCTAGAATATATTTTAGGGAGTAGCAAGTGAGGTCACTGTTATTGGCATGTTGCTGAAAGCAGTGCCCAGGAAATAAACTCTGACATCAACCAGTTTTTCTTAGCTTACTGAGAGCATGCCATGCTTCCTTGATCCTTTGCCAAGGAACAGTGCCAATTCTGGCAGAGAAACCAGGATAGAATGCTGGGTGTCTAATGTCCCTTCCACCCTCAAAAATAATATTAAATAATTCCACTGGACTCAGTGTGGAACAGACAGGGCCACCCTGCAGGATGAGTGTGTCTGCAAGTGCTTTCTTCAAGTTACTTCTGGCCTGGCCATGGTGGCTTTCATTGGTGAATTATACTTTTTCCTTGTAAGGGAGGGAGCAACAGCAGTATGGCCACTGGAGAATTTTTAAAAAGAGGTCAAAAGGTTAGAGATGTCTTAAGACTCCTATACTGAAATTTATTGTGAAACAAGAAATTGAAAACCATTTTTTAGTACTCCATGGACTGAATGATGCATCCAGTGACTTGTGAAGACTGAGGTCAGCAAGAGCATGCATTTTGTCCACATCAGTGACAGTGTCAAATAATGCTTGCAATTGATACATCTCAGACAAGGAAACTGAGCAAGGCAATAAAGTTACTGTGGAATGCATCAGCACCCTAGGAAAATTCTGGTGACAATCCTGGCAGAGTTACTTTGCCCAAGGACCTCACTATAAAAAGTAGCCCCTGTCCACAGCCACTCTGGAAAGCAGTATAGATTCCTCAGAAAACTTGGAATGGAACCACCATTTGACCCAGCTATCCCACTCTTCAGTATATACCCAAAGGATTTTAAATCAGCATACTACAGTAATGCAACCAAATCAATGTTCAGAGCAGTTCAATTCACAATAGCTAAACTATGGAGCCAACCTAGGTGCTTCAACAGATGAATGGATAAAGAAAATGTGGTATATATACACAACAGAATATTACTCAGCCATTAAGAAGAATCACTTTATGAAATTTGCCAGTAAATGGATGGGCCTGGAGACTATCATGTGAAGTGAAATAAGCCAGTCCCCAAAAGCCAAAGGTCAAATATTTTCACTGATATGTGGAAGCTAACCCACAATAAGGGGGAAAGGGGATGAATAGAAATTCATTAGATTAGACAAAGGGGAACAAAGGGAAGGGTGGATAGGAAATGGAAAGACAGTAGAATGAATCTGAAATAATTTTAGTATGTACATATATGAATACACCAAAGAACCCCACTATCATCTACATCCACTAGAATGGGGTCCAAATTAAAGTAAGATATATTCTATGCTTATATAATTGTATAAAAATGGATTCTACTGTCATGTATAACTAAAAAGAGCATCATCAACAACAATAACATATTGTTGCACCTGTCAATAGTAACTTCTGTAGAACAGAGCCATTGGAGTTCTTTTTCAACAGAATGTATTTGATTTCATCCTGGGGTCTGTTCTTAAGTCAGAAAATATTTTCTATGAACATGTTTGAAGATGTCCATGTTTTTGGTTAGCTTTTGTGTCACTGTGACCAAAACATCTGACAAGAACAACGGATTGGAGGAAAAGTTCATTTGGGGCTCATGGTTTCAGAGATCTCAGTCCATAGATGGCCAAATCCATTGCCCTGGGCCCAAGATGAGGCACATCATGGAGGAAGAACCCAGCAGAGGAATGCTGCTCAGCTCATGGTGGGATCAGAAAGCAAAGTGGACAAGGAGAAGGACCACAGGAAGAACCTTTCCAGGGCACACTCTGCACCTCTTCCAGCCAAGCCCCCCTGCCTATAATTACCACCCAGTCAGGCCATTCAAACTAGGAGGAAGTGATTAACTTACTGCTCTCATGGTCTAATCCTTTTACCTCTGAATATCCCTGCATTAATAAGAAAATTCAAATCATAGAAGGATTTAGTTAAAGAAATTTTAATATTTTTTAGAAACTTTAAGAGAGTTGTTAACTAAGTTTAATATCTGAGTACACATAAAACCTCATCAACTTATATATTCTTATAATCCATATTGAAGAGGATTGTCAAGAACATGACTTAAACATGTAATAAACAGAAAAGATGTGGTTCAAGAAAATAAAAAAAAAATCTTTGGAACAAGTACTTTATCTTTAGTTAGGACCATCAGGAACATCTTAGATTAAAGAGGGTATATTCATGTGGGCATGTGCTTGGACTGCCATGTGGTAATGTTATCACACTATTTTTTTATATTCTTGCTTCTAGAAAAATAGATTTTGAATCATAAGAGCTAGAAATGCCATAAACCTTTAACTAACAGCTCGACTTTAAGATGAACTTTGCAAATGTCACAAATGATTATATAGATTATAGTCATTTATGTAAAATAAAAATGAATTTAACTTATTAACTTTAAAATTTTTGCTTTAAAATAATTTTTGTTCATTATAAAAGCAATACACGGAACATTCTTAAGGTTGAAGAAAAGGCCATCCACAATTCTTTGAGACCAAATCTACCAAAATGAAGAAAATATTAGGAGGGCACATTCACTCTTTCACCAAGTACTTATTGATTCTCTGATGTACAGTATATAATATACTCCTTTAGATATTGAAAACATAAAATTTGAAAGACACCATTCTCATCCTGTAATCTACAGAAGAACACTTGCAAGCAATAAAAGTTCACAGGATGGAACTCAGGTGTTGTGACAGCATGTCTCTGCAGAGGGAGAACAAAGATGGGGACAGCAGTCAGACAAGCAATAGGCTGGGCGAAGGTTTCTTAGGGTAGAGAGAATTTGAGGACAGTTACAAAGTAGAGAGGAGATTCCAGGCAAAGGGAACAGCATGAGAAAAGGCATGGAGGTGTGAGAGAGTATGGAAAATCCAAGAAGTCATTTTCTTTGGCTGGAGGTTGGCTACTAGCATGTGAGGAGACCGTAGAAGTGGATAAGGAACTTCAGCTTATGAAGCTAAAGAATGTGAACCCAGTTCTAGATGCAAGGAGGATTTTCAGAGGTACCAATTAGACAACTCAGCCATTCTCCAATGTAGAAGCACAGTTTTACTCTAATATTTGTTCCTAATTCCATTGTTTAAATTCAATATTGTAATCTATGAACAACAGTAACCTCTCCTGAACAAACTGCACTGTACATCTTCCCTCGAGGGTAGTACCATTGTCACCAGAAGTTAGCATCCTTCCACTCAAAGAAACGTTTGAGCAGAAAACAAGCCAGATAAGGGTAGTGTCCTGTCTCAGGGTGAGCACCCAAGGAACCCATGCCTATCCCAGCTGAAGAATAGAGGGTGATAAGTTTAATTTATGTAGTAGGATCTCATGTATGGGCTAGGGGAAGCTTCTCAGAGGGTTGAAAAAATGAAATAACTAATGCTAGGACAAAGATTCACGGGTCCTCTCCATATCTTAACTTCTCTTCAAACTATCTCATGGATCACAGGTCAATTCTGTGGCTAAATAATAATATTTAATGTTTCTTGAGAATATTCTTTGTGTCAGGTTTTTAAAAAGTGAAATCTAAAATTTATTTACTTGCCATGTTTCCAGCACTATTTAAACATTTTATGATCATTTCCTTATGACAACTTCATGACAGGCCTTCAAGCCTTTAAGATAGGATTTATTTTTATCTTCATTTTAAAAATGAATAAATGGAGCACAGAAGAACTTGTCCCATTTACATTGGCATGACTTCCATAGATATAATCACACTTGAGCTCACAACGAAATACCATCAGGCACAGGGACAGCAAATGACATTCAGCAAAAGAAAACAAACAAACTTAGACTTTACCTGGACTTCACAAATTAGCATTGACAAATAAGAATATGTGCAACATATCAGTTGTGCACGACTTGTCTAGAAAAAGGACACAATTTCAGAGAAGAGCATCAATAAGAGATATAGCAAAAGGTGCCAACTTGAAAGCAGAGAATAGCCTTCACAACAACCAAAAATCTGCTGGTGCCTTGGATTTTCCAGCCTCTACAATTATGAGGAAATAAATTACTACTACTTATAAATTATCAGGTCTAAGGTATTTTGTTATAGCCGCACAAATGGACTAAGACATCCTTTCACAAAATTGATGAAACAAGTCGTTGAAACATTAGTAATGATATAAAAGTCGAATAACAATTTCAAACAACTTGATATAATTAACATTTATAGAATAATAGTTATTACTGTAGAATATACATTCTTTTCAAATGCACCAAGATTAATAATACTTTGATTCATAAAATAATTTCCAGTGAATGTCTCATTTTTAGAATGGATGCGATGGTCTTTTGTGAATTTCTGCATTCAACCAAAAATGAAATGAACCTGTAGAATTTCTACATTTTACTTTGAAAAATGAAAGTGCCTTTCAACTCAGAAAGAAAGAAAGGGAGGTGGGGAGAGAGAGAGAGAGAGAGAGAGAGAGAGAGAGAGAGAGACAGGGAGAAGAAGAAGAAGGAGGAGGAGGAGGAGGAGGAGGAGGAGAAGGAGGGGGAGGGAGGGAGGGGGAGAAGAAGAAGAAGAAAGGAGGAGAAGAAAGAGGAGGAAGGGAGGGGAAAGGAAGGGAGGAAGGAAGAGAGGGAGAGAAAGGAAAGAAGGAGGCAGGAAGGGAGGGAAAAAAGGAAAACCAAACCAAATACTTGTAATTTTTTCATGTGTAAATTTCCTGAAGTGCTACAATTTTGGGAGGGAAATTTTCTAACAAAATCAATTTTTAAATGAAATTTCAATAAAATTATAATTTATGGGAAAAGGTACCCCTTTGTACTTAATTCTAAATCTTCAAACATGGTATATTTATATATTTACTTGGATCTTCTTTGGTGTAACTCATACAGTGTTACATAGTTTTAAAAACATAAAGACCCCATTTACTTCATAAAGGATTTTCTTGGTTCTTTATGCTTTTTGGTAACTTTCAAAAATGGAAAGATTTTTACAATGTATTTTCTAATGCACTTAAGTTGAAATCCAGGAAAAGTTGCTATTTGAGTATTTTTCTTACATATAGGATCATTGCTGAATTTATTTTACTAATGGGATACCAGCTTATTTCATTTTGTTTTAGTGTCAATAGTACTGCCTACATCTTGTTCTTCTCTTCCTTTTAAAATGATGGTAAAAGCAGGAAGACTAATCCAGGCAGCAAGCTTCTGAATCGCTCTGAGTACTTACACATTATTCTGGGGAGTGACCATCATCAGGTTGCTGAGTTTTTATGAGATACTCTCAATACCTGAGTAACTGCTTCCCTCATTTAGCTCTCCAGTAAAGATGATATCAACCAACATGAGCACATGTTACTCTATTAACAAAAGGAAGCATAGAACAGTCATGTAGCCCAGCATGAAAGTCCTCAAGGTGAAATGGCACTCAGGACCGAGTGGGAGTCTAATTAGTCTAGATATGAAGGACACATTAAAGCATAAATTGTATTTTACTTCTGGGAGGTGAAAGCCAAGTAACATTTATTTCCTTCTTTAGATCTTTCTTCTAGGATGAGCACAAAATATTTTTATAAAATACTGGGTTGTTTGTTTTATTTTGTTTTAGGAAGAGAAAGCTTTTATCTGGCTCAATTGGAGTACAGAAGCTATGAATTAAAAATAATTCTCATGCCCTAAGCCATCAAAGTGCAAGTGTTTGTTTGCTTCTGTTGCTATGCATGAGGGCTTTTAATCTGCCAAAGGGGGCAGTTCTTGCTTAGTCAAGGGGGCAGAGATTGGCATTGAGTTTCTACACTTAGAAGAAGGACACAGGGTTTGGAGAAAGCAACTACTTTTCATGGGAGTCTTGACCTCTCAGAAATGTAGCATATGCAGAACTGTTGGGGACTCAAGGGACTGAGGGTGGCACCACAGTGGGGAGAAGACCACCCTTCTTCCCTCTGCACTGAACCAAGTGATTCTCTGGTTCCAGGAGCAATCTAAGACTACAGGCTGAGTGTGGGCATTGTTCTCATGTGACAGATAGGGGCAGGTGAAAGGAGCAGAGCAAGGCCTCTTTAGGCAGGTGGGTATCTGGTCAGTCTGGGAGCTGAAGCTGAAGACCACGACTTCATTTCAAGCCATCATTGGTAGCCTTGTTTTACGATCACAGGCTATAGGAGGCTCAGCTTGAGGCTGAAGCTAAAAGGACCAAGCAAACACTTATGCAACCACTGGGATTCAGCCTAAAACTGAACTTGGTTGGCTTCATGGTCCTGAAAGCACCAAAGTTTACAAAGCAGCTGGGGTTCTGATGAAGGAAAGTAGCAGTTGTGCTGACTGCCACGTGCCTGTGCAGCCCCCATGGGACTTCAGGAGAGGTAGGCCTTGAGCATTAGAATGCCCCCACTTGCTCCTCACCACCCACTCCGTGAAAGACAAGACCAGAGCTACAAACATCTGCTGCAGCACAGCATACCAAATGCAAGCATGTTACAGTGAGGCAACGGCTGATTGACTTAAACATTTGGTGTGTAAGTAAGAACTTCCCAACGTGACTGGAGAAGCCCAAATGTGCTTGAATGCAGACCAGGTTGGAGATCAGTGTACCACCATGGGTTTGATGAGGAGTTATGCATCATCCTCATATGGCCAAAGACAGAGGAGACTTCTTCCACTTTCTCAGGACACACGCCAAAGTCATGACAAAATCAAAATCAACATAAAGACTCCCTGCTGAGGAAGTTTTCCTCCCTCCTCCTCCTCCTCCTCCTCCTCCTCCTCCTCCTCCTCCTCCTCCTCCTCCTCCTCCTCTTTCTCCTCCTTTATACTGAGAGAATGCTATTTTCTGAATTCCACACCCCCAGGAAGATTGAATAAAATTTCAGAAAGTGATTCAACCATGTTTTCATAAATAAACAGATCCAGCAGCCATTGCATTATTTCCATAATGGAATAGAGAGGAAAAATTAAACTAATCTGGCCATCCCATTTCAGTGTTTATTGGCATGGTGTTATAGAAGGATTATAGCTGCTGTTTAAAAAGTGATCATCACTCAGTAAATGAAAGTATGTTTTTCATAGGCCTGTCCCTTCCCCAGATGTGGTCACCTCCTTGTCAGGATGTGAGGACAGCCTTGGTGCAGCCTCAGTGGTTTGCCTGGAGTAGTCTCCAGTGTCCTCTGCTTGTGTTCTTTTGGATTGTTCCAAGGATAGGTGCTGTCATCAGATAAGGATGTACTTGGTGGCATCCAATGTCCCCTTGGACATTTATAATGCAGCTTGACTTGTTTAAGAGTCCCAAGAAGTCCTGAGGTCAAGGAATGTCTTTAAGTTATTTAACCAGAGATGCTCAAAATTTTTCACTACAGAACTTTTCCCTTGAACTACCTCATAACATGGTTCATTCTGCTCTCTGGAGGAGATTCTACATAACTCTTCCCAATGTCTTCTCTCAAGCATGATGGTATTTCCTTTTAATTATGTCTCTCTCTCCCTCTTTTTTTTTTTTTTTTTTTCTTTATGTGATGTGATTGACCTTTAGGACGAGGGCTAGGACCAACTGATCGTGTTGTCGGCACACCTCAGCCAGGGCTCAGTAAATGACTGCCAGAGACACACAAATGACCAATTAGGATATGAAAAAGTGCTGAACACCACTGATCATCAGGGAAGTGCAAGTTAAAACCACAATGAGATATTGTCTTACGCAAGTTAGAATGGCTATTATCAAAAAAGCAAGAAATAAATGCTAACAAGAATGTGCCCATTGGTGGGCATGTAGATAGCACAGCCAATTATAGAGAATAGTATAGAGATTCCTCAAAAACCTGAAAATAGAACTACTAGATAACCTAACAATTTCACTCCTGAGTATATATCCACAAGGAAAGGAAACCAGCATATCAAAGACACACCTGTACACCTTTGTTTACTGCAGTACTATTTCTAGTATCCAAGATATGAAATCAACTGAGGTGTTCATCCGCAGAGGAGTGGATAAAGAAAATGTGATATATATATATATATACATATATATATATAATGGAATATTATTCATCCATAAAAAGGAATGAAATCCTGTCATTTGCAGCAAAATGAGTGAAATTGGAGGAAATTACCTTAAGTGAAATAAACCAGACACAAAGACAAATATCGCATGTTCTCACTTATATGCAGAAGCTAAAAATATTGATCTCAGTTTGGCGTGGTGGCACATGCCTGTAATCCCAGTGACTCAGAAGGCCAAGAGAGAAGAATTGGAAGTTCAAGGGCAGCCTCAGGTAGTAAGCAAGACTCTAAGTAACTCAGAGAGACTCCTTCAAAATAAAATATAAGAAGGACTGGGGATGTGGCTCAGTGGATGAGTGCCCCTGGTTTCAATCTCTAGTACCAAAAAACAAGAACAAAACAAAAAAATATATCAAGTAGTAGAATATTGATTACTAGAGACTAGGAAGGGGAGGAGGGAGTGGGTATAGAGGGAGACTGGTTAACAGGTATCAAAATACAGATAGATGTAATAAACTCTAATTTCTACAGCACAGTAGGGTGACTGTAGTTTATCAGAATCTATGTATTTTTATGAAAAACTGGAAAAGAGGAGTATGAAGTTCTTGACAAAGAGATGCTAAGGAGATGGAAATGCTAATTATCCTGATTTATTCAGTACACATTACATACAGGTATTGAGTTATCATACTATACCCCATAAATTATAATTATTATATGTCAATTAAAAAGAAAAATTAAGAAAAAAAATGCCAAGGAAATGGAGCTGAGCCTTGGATGCTAAGGTTGTGAATGGGGTTTTCCTTTCCATCTGCTAAACTTTCAGGTATCTGTCAAACAGTAGAAACCACACAATTTCCTTGTAGCTAGACTATTTGAGGAGATCATCTGATGGGATGGGACACTTCTGCTCTGGGAATTCCCTTCTGGTTGGGATAGAGTTGTCCATCAACAGGGAGAATTGGGTTATCTTTTGAGCCCTGTGTTTCAGGGTTCAATCTCCTATTTTTGGTGAATGGAAATTGAGTTGGAAGTCAGCTGTGGGGCAAGAAGCATGGTGTGGCTGCCAGTTAAAAATCAGGCCAAGATAGTGACTGGGTTCTTCTTCTTTTCTTACTAGAGCTTTGGAGTTACACATAGTAGTTGGGTTCATCCCAACAAACTCATATGTGCATGGAAATCTATTTCAGTTCATAAAACTTCTGTTCTTCTTTCCCCCTTTTCCCTCCAGTCCTCCCTCTCCTCTCCCTTTCTCCTTCCTCAACTTTACTAGACTTCCCTTTGCTCATCTATAAATTCGTATTTGATTGATTCTTTGTGTAATCTTGTCCTATTGTTCCCCTTTCCTTTAATTTACTCTAGCTTCCACATATGACAGAAAATATTCAAACTTAATTTCTAAGTTTGGCTAATTTTACTTAGTTTGATATTCTCCATTTCCATCCATTTACCAGAAAATGTCACAATTTCAGTATTTTTAATGGCTGAGTAGACTTCCAGTGTGTGTGTGTGTGTGTGTGTGTGTGTAACAATTTCTTAATCCATTTATCTATTGATGGGCATTAGGGTTGATTCCATAATTTAACTATTGTGAATTGTGCTGCTAAAAACATTGAGGTGGCTGTATTGCTGTAGTAATGCCAATTTTAGATCTTTTGGGAAAATACCCAGGAGTGGGATAGCTATGTCATTTGGAGGTTCCCTCCCTAGTTTTTTGAGGAATCTCCATTCTGCTTTCCAGAGATATTGTACTAGTGACTAGGTTCTTCTAAACGTATTTCTGAAAAATTTAAGTAATAAAATATGGTATATGATAACAGCATGAGAATTAGATTTAGTTTTCCTACATTTTCTGATTCAACAGAAAATCATTAAGGGTACATGTAAGCTTATAGAAAATGTTTTTACAAAACTGTTGGAAAAGTATTACTCCTTACTTTCTCCCCCCCTCCCCGCCCCCCGCAACTCTTAGAATTGAGAGCTTTAATTTTTACTCAGGCCTGTCCATGTCCTGAGAAAATCCTAACCAATCCTACACCTGTAGGGACAGGCTCTTCGCCAGTTGGCTAAATCTGGAATCAGTCTGCAGCAGAGTCTGATGTGTAGATCCTGAGCAGTATGTGAACAGGTGGGGAGAAAAGCCCTAACTCTGTGCACCTGTGTCAGTGTTTTCTGGTATCCACACCCAGAAAAGGAAGGGCTAGACCCAGAGGGAAGGGCTGCCACAAACCACTTAAGAGGATGGTCAGCCATCAATCAAATTTCACATTTAGCAGGGTCTTGGAGAATCAGGTTTGTATGAAGTTCAGCATAACCATCAGAAGAAGGGGCTGAGAATAGGAGGGGTTTGTTAGTGCTGTTCCACCAGGCCTGGGAGAGTGACTCCTTTTACTTTCTCGTTGTTATTGGGGTGAGCTTCTTCCTGCCTCTACCCTACAGTGATAAATTTGGTGTTTCTTGCACTTCTTCCTGCCCTTACCATCTTCCAGTCTCAAAGGGTAAAGAGACTGGTCTACTCAGAGCATTTTACCAGAATGGCTCCTACCTTTTCCATAAAATTCACTAAGGTCTTTGTTATAAAAAGGAAAATTCTTGGACCTTATCCCTATCATTTCTGATGCTGGGTGTTGC
The DNA here is from genome assembly GCF_902686445.1 of Sciurus carolinensis. Taxonomy (NCBI): domain Eukaryota; kingdom Metazoa; phylum Chordata; class Mammalia; order Rodentia; family Sciuridae; genus Sciurus; species Sciurus carolinensis. Next base: position 73,757,155 of record NC_062214.1, read on the forward strand.
CCTGGGATTTGTATTTTTAACCAGCCCTGTAGGCAAGCTGCACACAGGGCTCCATATAGAGGTACCATCTTCCCGTTGTTCACTCTTATTGACTCATTCCCTAGTCTGTAAATACACTCAAACCTTCTCCATAAAAGAGAACCCTCTCAACCCCTGTTCTCTGTATTCCTTTATAGACAAGATCTCCTGAAAAAATAAACCTTGCTTGTTGTTTGTGTCTTCACCCATTTCCTCTTCTCTTCTCTGCAATTCAGTGTTTGTTCCAACAGTCCACATATACTCTTATTGCCCTTAAAACAAACAAAGTTCATCAATCAACCCAAACCCAAACTAACAAAGCCCGCCCACCCTTGCATGACAGCGGGCCACCTGTTCATGTATGGCTCTGTTCTGCTCCCCACCGTTTGCTGCCTTATAGTCCCGGCTTTCTTATAGTTTCTGGACTTGTAGAGTTCTTTTTCTGCCTCAGGGCTTTTGTAGTGCTGCTGTCTGTAGCCCAGTGTCATAACACTGCTTCCACCCCACAAGTTGTTATTTCACATTCTTAAGGTTTCAGTATCCATACTAGAGAAAAATCTTGCCTGCCTGCCTAATTTGAGAAAAAGCCCCCTATTGGTCTCCCTTTTATATCTCCTATTATTTTCCTTCAGAGCATATTTTCTAATTTATGCATTTTTTACTTGCTTATCTCACTAATGAATTTCAAAAGGCTGGTGACTTTATTAGTGTAGTTTGTCATCAAACCAACCTCAGTTTCTGGAATACACTGGATGGTTTATATGTAGAAGAAGTGAATCAAAGAAGCTGTTTTGTCAGAGATCACCCACGACCCCCTGACTTCCGGATTCTGCACCCAAAGGCATAACTGGGTGGGTGAGTAATCTCAACAAGGACAAGGTCAGCAGAAAGTCTGTGACTCAGCATTTGCCCCAGGTATCCTCAGATCCCTCAGGAACAAAACCAAACACCCAGCACCTCCATGACTGTGGCTGATCCTGATGCTAGAGGGGCCTTAGGGAGTTTTGTTTTTTTATGATTTTTCTCTTAAAAAAAAAAATCAAAAGCCTAGTGTTTTCCTCTGTGCAGAAAGATGTTACTGCTGATGTTACTGTGTGATTACAGGATAATCTCAATAAATCTCCTGAGACCTTTCCTTTGTTGGTTTTTGCAGAGCGAATGAAATAAAGGGAGGGCTAAGTCATCCACTTCCTGTGTAGCACTGTGATATTCAGGGTTCCCTTAGAAACGAAGGTTTCCAGGGCTTTGCCTCTCAGCATCTCTGCATGCACCCTCCTGACTCCTGAGTGCAGTGCCCATAATGTTCCCATCTAAGCCACATTTTACTCTCCTTCTTTGGAGACGTAAATCTGCTAGCAATAAAAATATCCAACCGGGTAATATGTATGCAGTGTACATTGCTAGTGTTCCTAATTGCCGTTAAATGGTGATGGGACCTAACTGGTGTTTCGAAAAGAGCCCTTAAAAAGGCTTTTTCCCCGCTAAAGCTGGTGCCTGCTCAAAAGCCTAAAGCATGCTCTTAGGCATGCACCCTTGGTGAAAACTTCAACGGATCCTTAGATCCCCTTCAAGATGTTTTCTTAGCAGATGAGACACTCTGGGCAGAGAGTCTGCACATTTTATCATTTCTTTGGTTATTTAAGAATGTCTTTCTGGGCTGGGGATATAGCTCAGTTGGTAGAGTGCTTGCCTCACAAGCACAAGGCCCTGGGTTCTAATCCCTAGCACCACAAAAAAAAAAAAAAAAAAAAAAAAAAAAGACTGTCTTTCTAAAAATTAATAATGCTATTTATTCAGAATATGCAGGGGATACATGGATCTGCAAGATCATATTTTAATCACTTTGCTGTTTTACAGTGATAACATATTAATAACTCAGCATTGAATCAGTGTTACACTTGGGGTGGTTGATACAAGGGTTATAGAGCACAGGGAATAGCAGATATATTTGTGCAGTAACATAGAAAACTCCCAGAAAGGAGGATTCAGATTCCCTGAATCTTGAGGGAATGGGGAGAAGTGAGAGAAGAGGTAAAGAAGGTATCTCTGCTAGGGAAAGCGGGTGGGGAGACAATGCCCTGGAGGAGGGGTTGCAGACTGGAGAACAACAGCAGCCAGACAGTCTGTTCTTCTTCACGCAGGAATGAAGCAGAGCTGGTATGAGGGCGGCAGAGATTGAATTCTGTTAGCAATTGGGGTGGTCTCAAGGTTGTTGGGGTCAACCAGAGATTTAAGATGAAAGTACTTTAAAATGGTGGTCAGAAATAAAAATAGCTCCATGCAGGCCAGGCCCTCTCTCACACACATCTGTTTTTCTGATGATAAAGGCATGGAGTAGTCACTTTTTCTTAAAGTTGCTGCTCTCATCCATAAAGTGTCCTGGGTTCATCGTCTCTGTGTTGGGGAATTCATTGTTATCACATAGCACTGATGTCAGTGATATCAACATGGCTATTTCCACATGGTTGGGTTAGTCACAGCAATGACCCCACTTCTCAGTCTAAGAATGTCTAGAAATGAAACCAAAATAAGAAATAAAATTATTGCAAAGGAGGAAAGCAAAAGACCACTATTCTTTAATAGAAAGGCTAGAAAACCAATGAGAATCACTTCTCCGCATACAGAGAAGAGATAGCGATAAAAGAAGTACTTAAAAATCTAATTCTGGTTATTCACTATATGCTTACTTGAATGTGCTTATTCATAGCATCCTGTGATGCTGAAGAGATGAAACAGCTTCAGGTTTATGCAAGTTGACTCTTATTATATTGTTGCTGCTTCTTAGAATTTCCAGCATCATTGCCAACTTTATGTAGCTTCTTCATATAACTTAACTGATTATTTGAAGTGAATATTTCTTGATGTTATGACTTAATAGATCAGGTAATTAGGATAGGGAGGATGAAGAAGTCATTCATAAGTGTACTAAGCATCTACTACTCTGTATTAGGCTTTGCGTTAGATGCTCAAGTTCAAATGATGAAGACCCAGTGGCACCTCAAGGGACATCCCAGGAAGTGTGTGCTGATATTCCCAGGTTTGGCAGTAGGAACAGAAAGAGGATCCACAGAGAAGAGCAGATTTGGGAAGGAAGT